>NW_019416379.1:444814-499500 GCF_000390285.2 Anoplophora glabripennis | reverse complement strand
TAATTCAAAAGTCATAAATAAAATTCTTCTGTTTATAACTTTTGATCTAATCAATATTTTTTGCCGTTCGAGTGCTAGTTTTGTAGGCCTTTTGAAGGCGAAAAAAAAGTACTTTACTGTTTTCTCGTGGAAATGAACGGAAAAAAGTTATAAGCGAAAAACGTGAATTTACGTAAATATTATACAATTAACCAGCCTGTAAACAATCTTCCACCGATTTTTATGACTGTGGAAACTAATATGTATTGTACATAATATTTAGCATTGATAAATTCAGCTTGCCGAAACAAAAAGTCGTCCAACTTTATATTTCCTGGCCTAAATTAGGATGACGTTAAAATGAATCATTCCAAATAAAAACGAATTTCAATTTTCTGCTGCTTAGATATGAAATGCTCTAATGTTGCTTCACCGAATAACATTTTAAGATATTTAAACACTGACAATTAAACAGATATTAAGTTTAATCTAAAGCGTAAAAAGTGTTTTACAAATTTAACAAAAAGGTCGAGTTTCATTAAATTACAATAATTAACAACAGCAATAGAAAATTGAAATGCATTCTTCCAAAATCTTTACAAGCAAAAAAAATATTAAAAAAAAAGTTGTTCTAGGTATTCTCAGCAAACTGCATCTTTATATAAGACTATACTCACACGGGCGACGTAAAGGGAAGAAGGTCAAGGGGAAGCAGGCACTGATAATTTCAATTTGCACTTTTGTTCTGTTGTCGCTTTAAAAATATGTAATTTTGATATTTAATCATGCTGTATAAAATGTTGTCCAGAATTAGATAATATTGGAATAAAATTGTGTGATTCGGGAAATACTGAGAAAGGCAAATCTCAGAACCATCCTTTCTTATTTACACCCTGTACGTAAAATGATTTTGGTGGGATCTATTAACTCGTTTGATTTTTTTAAGTTGTTTCTTTCATAATAAAGCCTTTTCTTATTCGATACGACCAGTGGCGGCGCGTGAACATTGATTGAATGTGTTCTGCTTAATTGAATTCCGGGATATGAAGTGCCCGGAGTCTCAGTTTTCCTGGCACTTCTGAATTTCAAGGAACAATGAATTTATAAAAAAATACAGAAATACAGCTCATTTTCACAAAAATAATTTTTTAAATTGATACCTTTTTGAAATATCTATTTACGAATTACCTACTGATGGTATAAATAAATTGGAATAAACTAAATATATTTTATTAAATTATTGTTTATAAACAAAAAAATTGTTTGTTAAATTTACCAACGATTCAACGAATTTTAATTTTCCTCGGCGTGTTATGATTTTTTCTTTATCTTTTTTTTTATATATATGTACATTATATTATATTCCGGGAGTTATACGTGCAAATCCGAAATCCGGGACCATACAGCTAATTCCCGGTACAATCACAGAAAATCCCGGTCATACCCATGTGGCTAGATGTTGTTTTAATATGTCGTCAAGATCTCCACTAAAATTTATGAGTCTACAAAACACATCAGGGTTGTCCAAATTTTCTGTCTCGTCGTGTCCGCGAAGTGCTAATTCGAAAGCTCCGCAAAATTTTATGCAATCTATGATTTTAGATAATACATAACGATTTTTCATTACCTGTTCATTGTGTTTCCGTATATTATCCCAAAATGCAGAATCTAACTGACTTCTTAGATATGTTTATTTTACCTAAAGACTTAATGACTTAAATCTTTCACACTGTATATTGTCCATGCTTTATCCCCACCGAAAAGTAAGCACGGAAAACAAAACAGTGTATTTTTTAAATCACACCCGCACACCCACTCTGCTTTTGTGTATACATTATTGTTAAATTGTCTTTTATAACTTTTACTTCGGCTTGTTCCACTAACTTCAAAATTTAATTGTGGTGTTAATTCTTTTATTTTTAGTTTATCCTCATATGACAGAGAACCAAATAAAGTTTTTTTAAACGAAACGCTATTCATTTTAATAACTATAATATCCGTAGATGCCTAAACGAAAATATTCACACGTGCCGCTCGCAGAAATAAACCACCACATACCACGTACGAAATATTGCTGCATTTACTGCAGAGTGCAGCAGTGGCTATCGCTGTTGCAGCCGCAATAGCCCCTATGGGCACATACGCACTAAACGGGTACCCGTAATGCGGCCAGCCGCAGCCGTTCGGTTGACCGCATGTAAAAAAATATGTGTTTATTTATGGGGATATATTATTTCTATTCGCACCATGATGCGGCTGCCCGTAAGCCGTTCCGATCGCTTGGAGACCTGCGACCCCTCCATCGGTCAGCCGCACTGATAACTATTCGCACTGTGCGTTCAGTCTGCGGGTCGGGTAATCGCCATCGTGACTGACTGGTCTTGTTGTCATTTGCGAGAAGGAGCGATGATACATGAACTGTTTTTTTAAAATACACATTTATAAGAAATAATATGTTTTTACTTACCGTAATACTATTACTAACTTCTCTTCAGGCTTAATACTGTTCCGGAATCGTGTATCTTTCTTCATTATAAAGGTTTTTAAAATGCTCAGTAATTCTTCAAATGTTTTTAGACTCATTCTAGTATATCCAAAAAACTTATCGTCATATTTTTTAAGTTCTTCGAAAAATACCTCAAAGTGCTTGGTTTCTTCTCGTGTTTGCAAAAAAGGATGTACCCAGTACTTCTTTTTTCTCTTTTCTTTGTTTATATAACGAACGTAGATGTAATAAACAGCTGCGACTTCTTCCACCTCCATATTTTAAATGATTTGTCTGGCCGCAATTGATAGCGGTTTTGCAACCGGATGCTGCGGCTGTAAATGCGACTACCCGCAATGCGTTTACACGCAGGTTCAACTCCATACTACGGTCAACCGAACGGCTGGTCGCATTATGGGTACCCGTTTAGTGCGTACGTGCCCTATCTTCGCGTACTGGGTCACGTGCCTGATTAGCCAATAAAAACAAAGGACGCATCTAACTGTTCGCTGTGTACACATTTTGTATATGAGGTTGCATATATTTAGGAGCGTAGCTCGCGTCGTAATAAATAATAATATAAGCTCCTAGATTTATTTTAGCGCGAGTACATTTGGATTCTTTAAATATTTTGTTGATATTTAATATGATTAAATACATAAAATTTTATGTGTTCTGCAGCTCCGCAGCTCTTATGGTAAAACCGCCACTGGATACGACCATTATTTATTTGGAATTTTCGGCTACCAAGGCGGATAATAAGCTCCTTTGCAACCACGGCATTCTTTCGGGACGTATGTTTTTGTTCGGTAACGGAAGAGAGAGCAAAATTTCGTTGAAAACAAACTTCGCCAGGAAGATTTATTTATCTAATAGTGGAAGTTTGCAAACTAAGTGATTCCCAGTGGCAAAGCATCCATTAGGGCTGGCGCTCCGTTTCGTCGAGCCAGGATGCTCCTGGTTTATAATTAATTGTCTTTTAAATATGTGTTACACGGATTGTTTCGTTTATAACACCTCCTGTTCTGGGTAATGTGTAGTCTCGGTAGATAATTTTCTATTATATGCGGCATAATAACAATATTAGCTTAATGTGGTACATTAGTACAGTGTCTAGGTTATTTTTTTTTATGAAAATATTAGAGCATGTAAATAGAAATGAAGTCCTGGGTTCAATTTTCCTTGTCCTAGTACTAAATAACAGGGTGAACGGAGACTATAAGCAAAAAATGAAACTTTGGAACCGAATATCTCGAAAACTTCCATGTTGAAGGTCATACGTTCTTGAGATATTCGTACTCAGAAAAATGTGCTCTATCGAAATCCGTGGAAAAAAATATGGGTTGCCATTTAAAAAAATTGCCGATTACGTCATAGCTCAAACACAAACAAAACAAAAAAAAGTCGTTGGCTGAAAAAAGTGACATTTTATAAACTAAAGTTGACGTGTCCGAGGATTTCCTGTCAAAAGCCTTCAATAACGATTTATCAAATTTATTCCAAACATTACGAGCTCAGTGTATTATTAGCTCTCACATTTAAGGTATTCAGTATTTTTAAAGGTATTAAATTAATTTAAAAATAAATAAAATTAAAAAAATGAAGAACATTTTTTGATTTCATTTAATAAGATTTGTAAAAAATTATTTTTTTGAATTTGTTTGAATTAGCTCAATATTTTTAGAAAAGAGTAAAATAACAAATACATACAAATGCATACTTTTTTAAACTTATCTCTGTAGAAATATCGTTTTTCAAAAAATCTTGTTCCCCTTTTCACTTGAAGTGTGTGATATACAGGATGATATAGAGTAATGATAAATGAACAAAAATGATGTATATGACAGGGGCGTAAGAATAACAGTTTTCAAAATACAGCGAGTATTAATATTGGGGAGTTTCATCACAACGTGACAATAGCGCTACACAGCTGATGCAGACCACGTGTGCACGCGGCAGACCTGTCCTACGGAAAAAATTTAAACAACTATTATTGTGAAACATTTAGTAAATTTCGAGACAATTGTTTTTCAGTTTTTAAATAAATAAAATAAAATGTATCGATTTTGTAGTACGAAGATAGTGTTGTGCTTAAATTTTTACTGGAATTGTAGTAATTATGAATCTCTTAAAACAGGAACTTAACTTTTAATAAAATTATGAATTTGAAAAGTAAATAATTAAAGTACCCAAAGAATGACGTCGTATTAAAAATAATTTAGGTACCTATTTGCCAAAAAGCAAAATTCGGTAATTTTTGAAAGCACAAGTACAAAACAAACTACAACATATGCTCAAAATGTCCACCACCATTTTCAATCCACGCACGACACCTTCGAATCCAATTTTCGCGCACTCGATAGAAAACACCTCAAGAAAAGGAAATAGTGGTACGCAAAAAACACTCCGACACGGTCCAATTTCCGATACCAACTGAATTGCGTATTGCTGGGCAGCTTAGAACCTCGTGTTAACCGCCGCGCCTTTGTCACATTGCTCAATATGAATTTTATAGAATTTTAAATTTATTACAACGCTAATTATTGTTTTTTAAACATTGTATTTTATGGTATTTTATTCACAAAGTTATGTCAATATTCCTTAATTAATCGAACTTTTGTACATCAAGTTGAAGATTTTGACAATTTTTATCTCGGAAATGGTTCAGTTTAGGACCCAAGGTTTTTTGTTTATTTTAATGTATTCTATCGTCTGTTAAAATTAAGGCAGTCAAACTTCAAACACCCTGTAGTGATGCGTATTTTTTTCTTATCTCCATTTTTCATTGTGCTATTTTTGCTTAGGTAAAAACAGTTTAATAAAAAGGCGTAAAGATTTCTTTCATTTTTCTTTCATGTGGAAAAATACCAATAACAGGGAAAAAACTAAAATTATACCACAAATAAGTAACTTGAGACAATAGCTATTAGGACATTGCGTAATCAGGTCGAGCCAGTCGAGTGGCGTAACATCACAAATGCTCTGGGAACAGCATACCATTTCAATATATTAATAAAATTAATATCGAGATTTTGTACCAATATTACAATATTTTTATGAGAAGAATAATCTTCTAGATTTTTTGCTCATAGTTATGGGATCTACATGCATTATACAAGGCGTATAGTAAAAGTTTTTGTGCAAAATTCCATTTTCTACAATTATTAATAAATTTTGGGTGTTTACAAACTTGCGAAGGACTTTACTGATATGAGATATTTCATATATTTTCAGGTATTTCATAAATTTTATGACTGACAGTTATTTCATAAATTATTGTGTATATTCAGCTTTTATTCGTCTAAAAGAATTTTGTTGTCTAGTTTTGCCTTTCGTCATAAAACCGGGTAATGTGCGTTTCCTGTATGCATGCATGAATATAATAATGAAATAATAGCTACGACTTATACGTAGAGGGAAAGCATGTTATAAAAGCCATTTCATATCTCCTATTTTCTCCCAAGGGTTTCGACTATATCCAACACTGGAAATAAATTGGTTTCTATGGCATGGATGTGTATTAAAATCGATATAGTCTATGCAATATAACTTTATAGGAAATATTTAGATTTTTCAGAAAATTTCATAAGATCGTATTAAATAAGAAAGAATAAGACGTTTTTGAAAATCTCGTTCCGCATAAAATATACGTGCTGGAATTTTAGGAACAGGAACAAGGTACTGTCACAAAACTTAGATTTACAATATTAAAAAAAACAAATCTATTATATTACTCAAAAAGTAAATGTATCAAATAAAGTTAATTATTCAAAAATAAGGTCCTTAAACAGTCAGTTACTAGAAAATACACTTAGTCAACAAACAAAACAAAGTAGTCATAATCTCCATGAATTTGTACACAACTACTCATAGTATACAAAACACATAGGAAACTGACAGTGGAAATCTCAAAAATTAACACTTCACTGGTTTTGATTCTCTAACTATAGCACATTAAACATAAATTTCAAAGGTAAATTGCAATACACAAAGAACGAATATTTAGTAAATGCTAACTGAGAAATACGTATTTTGATTTTGTTCAAATATGTTTTAAATTTAAAATAACATTTCCCACTAGTACATAATAATTATTATTTTCAAAGTACCTACTGACCTCAGCGAGGTCTTTCTTAGCCACCGAAATTTTAAAGTTCAAGACTCATTAGATGACACATTTTTAAATGATTCATGTATATATGTTTTGTTAAAGTTTTATAAAAATTATTAAATTTCTTGATGAACTTTCCAATAACTTTTAAAACCTGCTTTAAAAAATTTAATGAAGTTATTCTAATTGTTTACAAATACAAAATTTCGACAAATGTTTAAACAAGCGCCAGAGCTCTCCTAATTGACGGATTCGAGTTTTTCGATAAGTGTTTGAAAGTTTGAGAGCCCTTCTATATGTGATTAAATTTTCAAGTATCTAAGGGCCTTGGTTTTTGCTGTGCAACATTTTGAAAATTTGCAATTTTTTTTTAAATCTGGATTGCAAAATTATTATGCAAAATCTACCTAACCGATTTTGATGAAATTTGGTGTTATGATTCTACATAACATGAACTTTTCTTGAGACAAGTATAAAGGTCCTATACCCAACTTAAGACATAAAAAAATTCCCTAAAAAGTAATGTTTTTTAACCCCATTTTTAGCGATTTTTTCGATTTTTACAATAATAATCATGATTTATTCGATTTGTAACTAGTCATATTTTGTAAAATTTAATTACAATTTTTTTTTTCCGTTTCCATTTTCGCCTAAAATCAACTCTTGAAAAGATACATAATAATAGGAAGAAAAATATGACATTTTTCGAATTGTGCCGCCAAAAGTTAAGCCCACGTTTTTTTTATGCGCATAGAAAAAATTTCATTTCTAGTGATATTTTAAAGCCAAAAAGCCAAAAATCTCGATTCACCCAAATATGGACTCTTTGAAACTGATACCGTCTGGACTATCAATATTCCTTAATTAATCAAACTTTTGTACATCAAGTTGAAGATTTTGATAATTTTTTTCTCGGAAATGGTTGAGACTCTTATAATTTTTTTTATATCCTCTTTTTTTGGCAGTAATAGTAATGGTTAAATTGTCACTCTGGTTATAATGTATTTGAGAACTAAATATCAGAGAATGGATGATATTATGGATGATATAAAGTACTAAATGCTAATGATATAATCAATAATGATATGCAAATGTTGGCACTAGCGCAATTTGATTGATTTATTATCCTTTCATGTGTTCTGTTTAGAGCAAAATGCAGGTCACAATTGGCCAATGTCGTCAAGTATCGGGAAATATCATTAATATTTTTGTCAAACTAACAATTATTTAGTAACAGTTGGATTATAATTAAATTGTTGAAGAATGTGAATATGACTTAATTTGAAGAATATATAATTAATTTTAATTCAAATAGTACTTATTTATTTTAAAAATGGTTGTTCATACATGTGGAAAAATAATCAGTCGTTCTCTAACTTTCATTGTGGCGTTTCTTTATGAAAAGTTTTAATGTGCGTAGGTACTTGTTGCATAAATGACTGTTTTACATCGATAACAAGAATCTTAATGTATAATATTAAAATTGGCGTCTCCTGAAACATTTAGGGCAAAGACGGTACTTTGTGCGTCCCAAGTTCCATTTAATTCTTTGAGTGGTTATAAATTACATGTTTATTACGGCCATCCAATAAATTAATAAAACATCCTGCGATAAATTTCCAAGATAGGGCACCGTCGCGAAAACTCCCGGCTCCTGGCAGAATTCCTGTAAATTCCATCTGCGTTCCGAGTCGGACATATCCTGGCTGCTTTAAATTGTCCTGCAGGCACGTCATTTAAAATTCCTCCAGGACTCCCGCCGCGTTCGTTTCCCTCCTGTCCTTTAAATAGAAAATTCACTAGTGGGGTTCAGTGGGCTTCATATTACGGTGCCTACTTGCATTCTGGGGAAGTAAACAATTCTAGTAAGAGGCAACGGATTCATATTAGAAATTGCAAATACATGAGTACAATATTTGTGCCTAGCAATAGTACTTTGTGTATCATATTTTTCAAAAATGCTTCATCTTCAAGGTTATAAATTTAAACAAAATGTCACAAAAAACATTAGACATGGAAGGAGGGCTTTCCTCATCCAAATTTAAAAATATTTGTCCTTAAGCCTTCACTGTTTGAGATACAAAAAATGTATCTCTAAATATCTTTTCTGACTAAAAGGGGATATTTTATGTACATTGAAGTGCCATTCAAAGTGAAATATTAAGTCACAGTATAAGTCAATCGCGTATACAGGGTGTTCCAGATAGACCTTCAATTAGACGTTTCTGGAAAACTACGCGTACTGGAATTCTGAAAATTTATGTACGGGGGTTTCTCCTAATGTTCAATCGATTGAAAATATTGGCGTCGCAGTGGAACTTCCGGTTCTACCGGAAGTAGACGTCAACTCGCTTATTTCAAATGGAATGTACTATTTTTTATTTAATTTTTGGATTCTACATCGAATTTTAAGATAAGTTTCATAACCTTACTTTATCCTTAAACTCAATAGATTTTGAAATATTTTGACTTTTTCAAAATTTTTGAAAAAAACATACCTACACTTAATCGGTTCTATCTCCTCCAATTTTTAAGATAGGAAGCTGAAATTTTAGATGGTCAATACCAAAACGTGTCCAAATATCTGGAATATTCGAAAGTTGGTGCATGTTACACAGGGCGTCTAAAAAACACGGACCAATTGTGTCAAATTGAAAGTTTAATAACTCGCTTATTTTAAATAGAACACCCTGTGTTTTATAATGCCAGTAGATGCACCTGTTAATTCTCTTTCCATTGGTATAAGCATTCCCTATACCTAAATCCCACCGATTTTGAGATATTTGAACATAAGTACAGAGACGAATATAATCCGACAGTTAGCTGTAGGTTGGCTGTGGAAAAACATTTAAATGTCACCAAGTGTCATTACTTATTTAGCAGATTTGCTGTCATTGCTGTAAAGCGAGTTTGTCGATTTTCCAAGTGTTTTCAATAACAATGGCACTCTCTGGGTACACACACGACGACTTTTTAAATTTAATTATCATTTACGGGGTGTGTAATAAAATTGTTAGTAGAACATGTCGCGTGTTTGCAGAAAGATATCCAAACAAGCACAGACCAAGTCTATGATATGTTCAGAAGACTATTAAAGAATTGTTCTGAGAATGGAAAGTTTCTCCCGGAACATGATAACAGAAAGACATCATGAAGTAAATGCATTGGCATTTTTCATCGCTTATCCAGGGTGTTACACAGCAACGTGTCATTAATCCATATGCCTCATTCAAATTTAGGAATATTTTCTTATACAGGGTGTATACAAAAGTGCACGCCTACTGAGATATAGCCTTCTAAATATAGAATAGATAATCTATTTTTTTCAAATAATTTGAAAACTATTTTTCTTAGAAACTTCAAATTTGGTAACACTTATTTTTTTATATAAGGGCAAGGTAAATGTAGAATTTGGAGAGAATACATATACAGGATGTTCTATTTCTAGTGCCTGTTCGCCACTGGCTATCCCGTAACTTTTTTGGGTGTATGCCAATGACGACAAAATTTATATTTTTAAAAATAAGCACTATTTTAGAAGATTTTTTTGCTCTTACTAAATTTCTATATCTTTTATGAATTTCGAGTAAAATTCGCATTTTTTATACATTAAATATAGACAAAAATTCCGATTTATAAAAAATAATTTTTAATTGCAGCCTCAAGGCAGGGAATAATAACGAAAAAACGTCACATTAAAAAAAATAAATACACATTTTTGGTATTAGTATTATCAATCAATAAAAAAAAAATCAACACTAATATTTTAAATAAACGATATCAACTAATATTGTAAGAAAGTCAACATTAACATTTTAAATAAACTTATATTTGTAGTCACATTAAAATAATATTACAGTAAATGCTCAAAGTTACTTTCTAGTTCTTAAACGCAAACATTAGTTCTTTGAAAATTAGAAATTATCCAATAATTGTGCATTACCTCTCATAACATTAATTTTATGTTGTATTCTTTCCCATATTCGTTTTCTGTATTTACTGAAAAGTTATTTTAAACTGTAATGTGTGTAAACGCTCCCCAAATGAAATAATTACATGGGTTTAGGTTCGGGGATCGAGGTGGCCATTTTAAAGGGGCATTATTTCCTCTACCTATCCACCTGTTAGACCTTTAATAACCTGTAATACCTACCTGTACACTGTAATACCTGTAACCTGTAATAACTGGTCGTTTAATACTCTATTAAAGGAACTTTTTGAAAGCCAACCTCTGCCGCTAAACGCCTTTTATTTACTTGATGAATTTTTTCGACATTTTCGAAAATTTTTTCCTCCAGCTGAATAATTCCGGCCGTACATTATCCATAATTTAATGTTACAGATAAAATACGTCATATTTCCTGAAGGCGTTTCTCCGCATTACAAATGTTTTGTGATTTGGAGTTCTTCGATTAGGAAATCTTTCAGCATATGTTCGAACAGTAGCACAACAATTTCCTTCACAATAATCCAAAACTACTAACATATCAGTTTGTTCAGCGAAAGTATAAATTGCAATAAAAAACAAAGTAAGCTAAGATTAAGTCACAGCTAGCTTGACACAGAACCTTTTAATTCTTGTTATGAATTTGTTTCTCTGTTATATGGCACCTCGTACTAGAATGTTCTGTTTATCTTAAACTGATTTTATATTATTTAATGTGTAAAAAATGCCAATTTTACTCGAAATCCATAAACAATACCTCAGTAGGTGTGCACTTTTGTATATAGGTAAGTTCGGCTAAATAGTCTTATTTTCATCCAAGAAACCTTTGGTCAAGCGTTGTCCATCCTTTTCAGGGACACCCTGTATAAACATTTGCGCGTAAATCCTCCCATTTGAGATACTTAATGGTGTTAAAGTTAATAAAAAAGTATGAGTATACATGAGATGTATGGTAAGATACAGGAACGCCATTTAAGATATATTTTGTAAAATTCATATGCCATATTCGTCCTGTACAGTTTGTAGTAATCGGTCATAAAAATAAAACCAATATCGTAGGTAATTTTTTTCTATAATGTTATCTACGTAGCGTCTACTCGCCAGCGTCCATTCTAATATTTGATATTGACGCCATCACAGAGGGCCCAACAGAGTGAACATGTTTGATTTGCCTTGACATTTTTTCTCGGCGATGAAAATCTTCATTCGTCGGTGAATAAAGAATGATCCTATTTTCAGAAACTCAATTTTGGTTACCCAGAATAAAGCTTGAAACGATTTCTTCAGTTGTCTCTGGTTCATATTGGATATTTGCCACTGATCTGCCACTGAAATCTGGTTCAGTCTCAATTTTCAAACGAAATTCTCATCGAATTACAGTGGCATTTGTGTTTTGTTTTTCTCTAGGGGCACTTCTTACTATAGCCCTGCCATTATATGTTTGTAGTCATTTTTCTCCCTCCATCACCATGAGTAATCACAATAGTTAATTAATTGATACTTTATTCATGTTCTATTGATTTGACTGATTGATACATTGACTTACTGGGCAGTTTTTTTGCGAAATTCCATTTCCAAATTAATAAAATAATAAAATAAATTTTGGCGATAGCTTAGAAACAAAAAATTTGTATTATTTGTTTAATTAATTTATCAGGTGATAATGTTTTTAACTGCACTTTTTATAAAATGTTTACCATTAAAAGATAATTCAGAGGCTTAGGCATGGTTCATTTTTGACTTGTTTCAGTCTGTACCTTTTATGGTTGTGAATTTTTTAGGCACGTTCTGAATCAAGCTGACGTTATTTTTGTCTTATTCTGTCTGTAATCGAAATTAATCATTTGAAACTGAACCACTCCGTATACATTAGATGCCTACTAACTTGCATCAGATTAATTAAATATTTGAACAGATCTCCCTGCATGAGCTTTCTACATAAAAGCCACATTATCCATGATTACGTTCTCAAGGCGTCTGGTTATATGGAAATGTTATTTGCACCCGTGTTTATGTAAATACGTAATGGTTAATGCAACAACCGTGTTATTTATTTAACCCATTATCTCCGTAAATTTTCGGGCCATACTTTTATTATTCATGGGTCAGTGAATTTATTTCCGTTTCAAGCAGACCCTCCTGCAGAAAGGTAATACCGTCCGGCAAAATACTAATAGCAAATAAACTCATAAGCAGTATTGTTTAGCTCTACGCTATTTGTTAGATGTAGATCACTAATTCTATTCTTCAATTCTTCAATATTTTACGGTTTATTGAAGTAGACTTTGGATTTCATAACCCCTAGATAAAAATCTAATGGGGTTAGGTCTGGAGACCTAGCTGGCCATTCGAGAAAACCTCGATCCATCTATTTGGGTACTATTCGCGAGTAGTGTGGGGGCGCTACGTCCTGTTGGAACCATATCGAATCTGCCGGTAAAGTGAATAAACTGGATATTATGTAATTTTGCAGTAAGCCTAGTGTGTGCCTTCAATAAAAAAGGGATCCACAATTTAGGTACCCACAATTCCGGCCCAAACGTTTACTTTCTGGAGGAGAAAAACTGTCTTATTTAAAAATTGCGAGTTGGCATTTCATCTGTGCATCATTATTTCGCAAAATTCTAATCTGCGGTCGTGATCATCATCAGTGAGCTGTTGAAGTAAATGTACTTTGTGTGAGTGCTATTTGTTCTTTTGTAAATATTTTAGAGCAGAAGATATACTTATTGACTGTTCTACAGCTACTTATCGAGTTGATTTGTGAGGATTTTCTTGTAAATCGAGCAAAATATTCAATTGTGTTTTCTGGAACTGGAAGACGGTTGGTTTTGTAATTGCCTCTTACGTGGCCAACGTCTCTAAACTTTTTTTCTATCTTACTAGCTACTGATTGTGTAATAGGCCTCTCCAGGTACTTATCATTAATAAATTCACAAACTTCATATCTGCACGGTTCATATCTTGATGGTTACTTATTTCAAGTCAAATCATACAGTTTCCATGTGACTAAACAGTCAACAATTAAAATTGCCATAACTGAAAAAAAAAAAACAAAATAAACACACAATTGAATGTTTTTTGTTCGATTTACAAAAAAAAACCTCAAAAATAAAGTCGAGAAAACTTTAATATACCACGGTAATGTTTAACAGTTAGATTATACAGCGAATGGAAAGACATAAACGCGAGTGGAAGCCGAACAAAAAGTAATACAGAAATACTACAATTATTGGCCGGGTCTCCGGAGGCTGGGACGAAGGTGTTTCTGGCATTACTGGCGGAGGTCGTATTTTGTCAGCGAAGGCCGTTTGTGGACCCAATTTTCTCGAACCGGCTCCCATTGCGATTTCTCCCGGAAAATAAAACTTGCGAACTCTAATAACCAGCGATTTGATATTAGCTTAACACATGTAGAGTTCTGCAACTGTACATTTTGTATTTATGAGGACATCTGGGATATTGCGCGGAGTAAATAACGTGTCCAGATAAAAGAGATAAAACTTTTCCATTCCGGTAGTTGTTTCAGTAGTTGGAACTGTTTTGTTTTCGTCAACTGATGTTAATTCAAGACGATCCAAGTCAGAGATAATTGGGTTTGTCTGAGTTGTAACAGCTTTATAAAATCAATGAACCGGCAAATGAAATCGTTGGTTGATTAGAGGATAATTTTACAAATACTGCAGGCAATATTTCATTAATTAAACAGAAAACGTAGACATGGCGTATCCATTATTTATTTATTCAAATTTATTAATGTCCTACAGTATAAAGTATAAGAATAGGACAATTATAAAAACATATAATATCATATAATAAATGGCATATCCAACTATATCAAAATCCTTTGTAAAATTCATAAACATAGCATTTATGGAAATGATTGCTGATATCGGATATGAATTTGCTATATTTCTATTACATTTGAAACTATAGACTGCTTTTGCATAAAAGTAACTGATAACATCAGAAATGATAATTTTTCTATGCAAATAAAAAAAACGTGTGCTTAATTATTGCAAATAAGTATTAAAAAAATAGCAAAAAAAAATCATTTTTTTCTTGGATTTCTCGTCGTCAACTTAGCAACTATTCATTTTAGCCCAAAATGGAAAAGGAAAAAACTTTTGTAATTAAATTTTGAACAAGATAGATTTAGTTGCAATTCGAAAAAAAAATATAGTTGTTGCAAAAATCGGAAAAATCATTTAAAAAATTGCAATAAATGCTAGTCTGTCAATTTTTTTCAGACACGAATAATATTTAGGATCTTCATACTTTTCTCAATTAATCTTCTTAGTGCATAGAATCATCACAACAAATTTCATCCAATTCGGTTCTATAGCTTTTACATAATAATTGTTTAATTTTTTTTAATTAAAAAAATTAAACAATTAAATTAAATTAAATTTTCAAAATCAAATTTCTAAAAATATAAAGCCTTTGCATACTGGAAAATTTCACCACAAAAAGAAGAGCTCTCAAGCTTTAAAATGCTTTTTAAAAATTGACATCGGACGATTAGGTGAGCCGTGGTGATTGTATAAACATTTTCGCAATTTTCACGGTTATAAACAATTGCAATAATTTAATGTTCTTTTCAATTTTTTTTAAATTTTAAAATGTGGTTTGAAAGTACACGGAAAGACGAGTATTTAAAAAAAACGTAATGATCCGCCCATTATTTTCGGAGTTATAGCCCGTTAAAGTTAATCTTTATTTACAGCAAAACTATAAGGGTATAAGGGCTGTTTGTCATTCCGAGTACACGGCTCACCTAATCGTCCGATTTGAATTTTTCAAAAAGCATTTTAAAGCTTGAGAGCTCTTCTTTTTGTGGTGAAATTTTCAAGTATTCAAAGGCTTTAGATTTTTAGAAATTTGATCTTGTTCAAAATTTAATTACAAAACTTTTTTCCTCTTCTATTTTTGTCTAAAGCGAATAAAAGCGAAGTTGTCGACGAGGAATCCAAGAAAAAATATACTTTTTTATACTTTTTTGCAATAACAATTAAGCCCTCGTTTTTTTTATTTGCATAGAAAATTTATCATTTCTGATGTTATTTAGAAGCCGTTAATGTAAAAATCTCCGATCATATGCGTTTTCCCCAAAAATTTGTTTTGGATAAGTTCTGGATCATCATGTATAAAATAATCTATCATAACTATTTAAATAAATTTCTTAAAAAATTATTCAAAAGTAAAGTAAAAAAGACATACGTATAAGTATATTTTTCTGTTGCATAGTGAATTAATTAAGGTCTTCAGTCATGTTATATAAAATCAGCAAATTTAGTTTTAATATTTCATGAATTAACTTCTTCACCGTACTATAGAACCAAAAAAATGGTAGGTACCGTAGTCTAGCAATAGTTACGTTTTAAAAATTTGGAAAAGTATGGAGAAATTACTTTTTCAAATATAATACTTTTGCAAAAGTATGCGGAAAAGCGACGAAGGCATCGAAGATAAAATAAAACGCCCGAGGATAAGGATATTGGTTCAAAGTTTAATTAACTTTTTTAATTTCGGCGCGATCAGATCTGTGGCAGTAAATTAAAAAGACGACAGTCTTTTGTTTTATTCATTATCACTTAGGCGCCTCTTCCTGGTTTATAATTTGTGTTGGAGTACTTGATACGAATTTTACGAGCGGCTCAACATTTTATGGACGCTGTGATGAAAATTCCTTCCTGTCGCCTCTTCATTTGAGGAAAAAAATGTCAAAAATTAATTTCGTCAGTAGGTTTAGAGTTTTAACTTAGTTTTTCTAGAGGAGGTGTTTAAAAAATGTACGGTTATGGAAATATTTTCCATTAAAAAGTATGATGTTCTTAATAGAATAGATTCATTTTCGGCTTCGTTTTTGAGGTACAGGATGTTGACGTTTATTTCTTTTTTCGTTTGTTTTCGTATCTCCGTAACGGCCATAAAATATTTAAAGCAAATATTTTATCATAAAAGCATCATTTCCAGGGGCGTGCGTACAGGTTGGCACTGAAATAATTTTGGAAATATGTACGCCACTGCTGTTGCTTTATGATGTGCAGTTGGGTAGTAATAAAATTGATCTCTTTGTACTTTTTGGATTTTAATTTCGTTGTGGAAAGAAATACAATTTTTTTTATACACTGTGTCCTATTTTAATCGATCACCCCGAATGACTTTGCAGAATGAAATCCAATTGATAAACTTCCAATACAAAAGTTGTGAGATTTTAAGGGGGCCGGATTATAATGACCTTGATTTTGACCCAGGGCTCAAACTTAGTTGTTATTTCAGAATTTCAAATAGAAACCCCATTTGTTTTATCCAGAAATAGAAAGAGCAGGAAATTCTCATTTTCCCCATCATACGTAACATTTCGGAAGTATATCCACTAACGTTTTCAAAACAATATGTTATTATTTATTTGCAGAGTAGCATAATACTCAAATAATATAATAACGCAGCCCCACAAAAAAAAAGTGCCAGGTCCGAAAGACAAGACCATGGTATCCATATGGTTTTGGGGTCGCTGAATCCGAATCCGGTGTCTGTTTGACACAATTAGCTCTGGTTTAAGGTCAGTTCAAGGTCAAATATAGAAAATCAATTGTCAACAAACTAAACCTACATATCTATACGTTTTTGGAGTCGCCCCATCCGAATCCGGTGTTCGTTTGACTCGATCAGATCTGGTTTAAATTCAGTTCAAGGTCAAATGTAAAGCCATTTATGTTGTTCGTATTTGTTCCTATTGACTATCCTCAAAATATAGCACTCTTATTTCAATGTGCGCTAGGTTTATAGCATCCATGTTTGAAGCGATTTATCCAACAATATCATTGTAGTAAGCTAAGGAAAATTCTTCACCGTTAGAAAAATATTCATTATTTCTGTACTTATACTGAGTAAAAAGCTTTCACTTTTCCGGCTAGCTTAGTATTTTTTTAGCCATGATATTACGAACTCTGCTCCATTCTCTGCCAGGCCCAAATCTCGAACAAAATTTACTTTTTTTGTGATATTGTTCCTGTCTTTTTCACAACGTGATATGGAATATATTCATCATCACTAGTATCACTAGCAATATTAGTGATAGTTTCATTGCCACCCAAATTTCTCCCTTCTTTAATATCTTGGTGAAACCTTTCTCTCTGCTCAAACCCAATCAAATTTTTCACTTAGGTTTAAAACCAAAATATTTCTATAAGTATCTTTCGTATGTTGATTGATCTATTTCTATTAGAAAGTATTTAATAGACCTGAACGCTTCAAACGGACATCAGATTCGGATTCAACGACCCCCAAAACGTATAGATATGTAAGTTTACTTTGTTTTCAATTGATTCTCCACATTTGACCTTGAACTGACCTCAACCCAGATCTGATTGAGTCAAACGGACATCAGATTCGGATTCGGCGACCCCAAAAACTTATAGATGTGTAGATTTACTTTGTTGACAATTTAATTTGACCTTGAACTGAACTTAAACCAGATCTGATCGAGTCAAACAGACATCGGATTTGGCGACTCCAAAAACGTGTAGATACGTAGGTTTAGTTTGTTGACCATTTATTTTCTAAATTTGAACTTGAACTGACCTTAAACCAGATCGTGCCAAACGGACACCGGATTCGGATTCAGCGACCCCAAAACCATATGGATACCATGGTCTTGTCTTCGGACCTGCCACTTTTTTTTGTGTGGCTGTGTAATTATTTAAAAAATGTTACAAATAATTACTTTCAAACAATAATTTTAAAAATATTTTTAAATAAGACATGTCCCCTCGCATGAGGTCAGGTGCATGCATTGTACATAAAACTGAGAAAATTAAGGGTACTTTGGAAAAGAATCTATCCCAGCTTATTGTTACGTTTTATCACGCTGCAGAAAATAAGTTGTTCGGTTTACCACCACAGATTGTATCGAGAACGAGTCATTCTGTACCGTCCAATTTCTAGCCTCACTTCTCCCGTAAAACAACTGCGGTGCAGAACGTAGATCGTATCGTCAGGATATACATTGAGGTAGAAATACAGTTGCAGACAGCTCAGGCGATTGCGAGTCGGCTTTAGTTTGGCAAGCCGTTAGTTTTCCAAGGAAATTTAGCCGCTGTTAAGCAATAAAAAAGGGGACCTGAATTGGTGAAGTGTCTTAATAACTACCTTTGTTAGCAGTTACTGTATTTTTTTAATTACTAAGTTCAATGTGTCATATTGGCATGGGACAGTGAAACTCTTATAAAATGTTATATAGGGTGTCCCAAAAGTAAAGCAGGATTTGAACTGTGCGCCATTTTCATTCCGTAGAGTTGGCAGGGTCACATGTTGTAGTAACACAGTTCGACAAAATGGAGCAAGTGAAAATTGTGAAAATTAATTTCAAAAAAGGATCCCATCACCCCACCAGCGTAAAATCCATACCACACTGTCACTCTTTGGGTATACAGTGGTCGTTCTTTAATGATCCGAAGATTGTTTCTGTCCCAAATTCGACAGTTTTGCTAGTTCACATTCCAACTAAAATGGAAATGCCTCTCGCCATTAAAAATGATTTTCTTAGCAAAATTATCGTCTACTTTTTCTCATTCAATCAACGAATGTTCTGCCCATTTGGTATCTATTCCTGGGTTAGCTGATCTTGAACGGGTGAAGATGCAGATCTTTTGTTAAAATCCACTGCATTGTGCTTTTTGAAATGTTTAATTGCACTGAAAGATGGCGCAATGAAATTATGGGAATATTGTCTTCAACCGAGTCTGTTTATTCAAATTTGGCAACTAATCTTTCTACAGTTGTTCCATTAAGGGGTTTCCTTCTACCGAAAATCAACGTAATTTGCGCACAGTCTCAGCTACACACTCTCCGTACTTGTAATGAATTTTAACAGTCTTCACTTGCTTATCCGTCGTATAGCGCTCCATTTTGTCTAACACCACGTTTTTTCTTCCACCTTTTGCTTTTGCCCGTTGTTGCCATTTGGGATTGAAATTGCGGCCCATTTAAATTTTTGCTTTCTTTTTGGGCCCCCCTTTCCAACTTAAATTTTTTTTAAATTAGGTTCATTAAATTGGCTTATTATTTTTTTGGAAACTTCAAGGATTTTTGCCTTTTTATTTTTTTTTCCCAGTTTTCAAAAAAAAACACTCAAATGGAATGAAATAAACTTTTTTGTTCTAGAACAAAAAGGTCTTATTAAGCATTTTTTGCATATTGACTTAATTGGATAAATTGCTTCAATAATGTGACTACTTATTTTTGAAAAATTATTATTTAAATTGAACAAATTTTATAATTCGACCATCGTTACTTTCTTTTTCGAAAATAGCAGACTGAACATTCAAAAAGTAAGAAATATATTATATTAGATGGAGTTTTACAGTGGATGAGTTTTACATTAGATGGAGTTGATTCCACACTTGGAGTCAAGGTAATCTTTTAAAACCATATCTTCTGAAGCTCCAATTATGATACAACAGCTTTTTTGGATGGATTATTATTATCATTAGCAAGTATGGATGATGACAGAAATGCATCATAAATTCCTACTATTTCAAAAATGTAATCACTTCTGTGTGCTTCTTATTGTATTAATATGAATATGATATGTTTGGCATATTTAATGAACAATTTATTTCTATACATCTGTAACGACAAAGGTACTTTGAGCATGTATCTTGCTGTCAGGAATTTTAAAGCCACATAATTTTTGTCTTCTATATAGAAGAATATATATAATATTTATATATTATACTGTCATATTTAGTGGTTCTTCTCTTCTTATGTTACCTATTATTGAACATGTAAAAACTTCACAACTGCAGGAATTAATCATCTTTCTCATATAGAGAAACAAGAATTACTTTCATTCATCAAAATTGTTCATACACGCTTTTTATTTTCTTCACAATATTAGACTTCTTTGACTGATATCCATTTCACTTTTCAGGTAAGGCACAGTTTCGAGAATCTTTTTATATTAGGTAATATTTTCTTTAACAGTCAATGTACTTTCTATCATGGAGTAAATTGAGCATAGTGTTACAGGTTTCACCTTTTCATGTGTTATGTTTTAATTTTCTTTTCAATACACCACTTTTTGCAGTCATATTGTCTTCATATTCTTGAAAGACAAATTTCGATACTGCACTTTCTGCCACCTACTACACTTCAAGAGGCAAATATTCTTCATGGGTTGGAAAATCCATTTGGCCTTCCACTTCATTCATATTTAACATTTGACCAATATTATAACAATATGCTGTTTTAGTACCTACTTACAGAATTCTCAACACAGCAGCTATAACAAATATGCTCACCACAATTAAATCGCTATCGATCTAGTCTGGTTGCTATGACAGACAGACTTAGTCTGAGTCAAGCATATTTATACTATAAACGTCAAAAAGACTTTTCGCCAATGTTAACTACTTTTAACAGATATCTCTCCTGCTACATCCTAACAATATCATCTTTCACCTTTTCTTTATTTAACAAAGAAAAAAACAACGAGTGTGTGTGTCGCCTCTTCCAGCAAGGTAATCCAGTCGGTGCGGCTGACATACACCGCGAGGTGGCAGCAGTGGCAGCTAATATCTCAGTGCCTCCCGCGTATTATCGGGGGACTCCCGAGCGGAGTGTAAGTGGCTCTGACTGTCCCTGTCCGTTTGGTTTTTGGCCCCGGTGGTTGGGGGTGAAGTTAGACGTAACTTGTAATAAACCGGATGTTGTATTACGGTGAGGAGGACTACTTGCGACGTTTATTTTTCCCTTGATTGATATTCCGCGGGGAGCAGGGGGAACCTTTTTATGTAATTGAAGTATTCCGTAGTAGGCTTTTTTCCTTACCTCGGTCCTTGTTCTACAATGTTCTATTTGCCGAACAAATACGTTAAATTGTACTTTCCATAAATAAATGTGATAGAATATACTATTTATTAGAAACGAACATTATTGCTCGACGTAAATCGTCAAAATAACGTAGATCGTAACGTAAATATCAATATGAATTTTCTAAGCACTGGAAAAAATTTTAATATATTGTTAATACGATGAAAACGAAGAAACATTTTTGGAACTGCTGGCCCCATCAATAACTGCGGCTCTGTTTACATGTGTTCGAATTAACCCCCTTCTGTTTGTACATACAGCTGAAGGCGATGTACTTAATTTTTACGGATAGGAGTAAACGGAAAGTCTTGATCCAGTATGACATCTGCCTCAATTCAACTCTGAAGTTCATATTTCAGTGAAAACAGAACAACGCCGTGTTATCTGCGACCACAATTATTCCTCTCTCTTTTTATAAAGGTTGGGAAAATAAGGAAGGTTCTTAATAAAATTTAACAATTTTGGTTTTTATCATTTTGAGAACTGTTTTGATTAGTGAAAATACCTATTATTAACATATTTCACCTTTAAAGGCTTTATTAAAGTCTATAGCTGTTTCAGGCTGATCAGTTATATCAAGGGTGAAACTAAATTCTGGCGACGAGTAGTAAGTTTTTTGTCAGTATAGAGTTTAAGCATATAAAAGGAACTACTTTATTTAAAATTTTGCGAAAATGCACTGGTCTATTTCGCAAAATGTGCTCATATTTGTTGGATAATATCTTAATATCTTATATTATTATATTTTTATTGTAGAGGACTCTTAAGGAAATATTTCTCACACTTATAATTCAAAAAAACTTACGTTTAGGATAATAGCGTTTTAAGTTTTTCACTCTTTTACTTCCACTTTATTATTTTCCTAATGAATTTTTTGAAGTTTTTTTTTTTGTAATAAGTCATATTTTTTTCAATGTACTTTATGCTGGTGCATTTTTTTTATTTAGCTATAGCATTTCGAAATCTATTCTTAGTCAGAGTACTCTTCATTTAACTTCAGTAGATAAACGAAAGTATAAATGAAAAAATTGTAACTAATAAAAAAAATCTTAATGGTCTACAAAAACATAAGAAAATTCAAATACTTACTATTGTTTAAAGTTATTTATTTTTAGCATAATTTGCATTTTTTTTCAGTATTTTGCCATATGTGAAATTTGTTTTTTAAAATAATGATATAAATCATAGTGTCAAAAGAATCAGTCAGATGTTATTGGTATGAAAATAGTTTTGCCTAATCAAAAATCTCACACTGAAAAAGCAGACAAATAGAAAATACAAAATTCACATCACTGTATACCGCGCACTTAACGCGTTAACTTAATTGTTAACGTTTTGAAAATGTGTTTTCGTCTCCTGACTTTTATAATAATAATGAATTTTTGTTTTCTATTATTCTTCACACATTTAATTTGTTTGCTTTTCCTTGTTTCAGTGGTTAGAGATGTCATCTGATATTCAATTATTCTTACTTCATATTTTAGAATTTGTAGCCAACAAAATTAATTGAAATTTTCAACAAAATAATGAGAGTATCTTTTAATTTTCTTTTAGGAATATTATTTTGCTTCTTGAATACTTTAAAATCCATTGAATTATACGATAATTTCTCAAAGTGATCGCAAAAGATCAAGCTCACCTTATGGAAATTGGTATTTCTGTGAAATTTCCTGAAAAATTGATATGTTGTGCCTTTTTTTTATTACTAATCAAAAGTCTTGGTGTCCACGAAACTCAAAATACTCATCTGGAGGCGGTAGGTAATGGTATTTGAGTGTTAAATATAATAGGCCTATGGTGAAGTGTAGATCACTCAAAATTCACAAATTCATAATTGTAACAGTATTCCAGTTGAGATGCGATTTATTCTGTAATCAACGGTTAGTCTTTTATTTTCTAAACTTCCTTGGTTAAATTAGTAGATACTCATTGTATACAGGGTGTTAAAAAAAGAGTGTAAAATATTTAAGGAGATAATAGTATGAACCAAAATAAGCAGAAAAGTCACAATAAACATGGGTCCGCAAAGTAACGGTTGCGGAGATATGGAATGTTCTATGTTTTTAGCCCCTTTTTTTATTTTGCAAAAACGTTGTGTATTTTCTTATAATAGTTGGTTGATGTTTAGTGAAATAAACAGTACGTATTTGACAGTTGTTCTCAGTGCACAAGTTTTCTTTCGCTATGGCTGGTTACTCTAACGCAGAATTAACAGACATGCATTTCATGTATGGTCGTGCTAATGGGAACGCCACCGAAGCGCGACGTCTTTATGTTGACGCTTATCCAAATCGCCAGATTCCTTCACAACGCATGTTTGGAAGAATTCACCAAAGATTGCGTGATACCGGTTCCTTGAGCAAACAGTGCCATTTATCCGGAAGACCAAGGTCGGTATCCACTCCTAGAGCAGAAGAAGAAATTCTAGCACTGGTAGAGCAGAATCCAGGTACGAGTGTGCGGAGAATATCAGCCGAGGTAGGAATTAGTGGTCCTCTTGTTTGGAGAATCCTTCACGAGCAACTGCTTTATCCATACCATGTGCAACGAGTACAGGCCTTAAATCCAATAAATGATCATCAAGCACGTTTGGTTTTTTGCCGCTGGTTTCTACGTCATGATGCTGAAGACCCTCGTTTTCTTGCAAACATTCTTTTTACTGATGAGGCCGGGTTCACAAGAAATGGAGTGTTTAATTTTCACAATACGCATATTTGGGCCGACGAAAATCCTCATGCTCTAATAGAATCTGGACATCAGGCACGTTTTTCATTAAACATTTGGATGGGTATTGTAGGTGACAGGTTTCTAGGTCCTGTTGTTTTACCAAACCGATTAACAGGCGCTGCTTACCTCAACTTTCTGCAGAACACACTGTATGAGTTTTTGGAAGACATTCCTTTGAATCAGAGGCAACAAATGTGGTTCCAGCATGATGGTGCTCCAGCTCATTTTTCCATGGCCGTTAGAGAGCATTTACACCAAACTTTTCCACATAGATGGGTAGGAAGGGCCGGACCTGTTTTATGGCCTCCAAGATCGCCTGATCTGAACCCTCTAGATTTCTTTGTTTGGGGATATTTGAAGACATTAGTGTATGGTACTCCTGTAAATAGCCTGGAAGAGCTGCAGCTACGGATTAATCAAAAGTGTCAAGAAATCCAAACCAAGGAGGGTGTTTTCGAAAGAGTTCGAATATCGTTGAGACGAAGATGTCGTGCCTGCTTGGAAATGGACGGAGGGCACTTTGAACATCTTCTGTAACTTTGTTTTTTGTTTGTTAAAAGCTTCCTTTGTCGGTTTATTCCTAATAAAATAAAATGTTTGAAAAACGAATAGTGGTCCATATCTCCGCAACCGTTACTTTGCGGACCCATGTTTATTAAGATTTTTCTGCTTATTTTGGTTCATACTATTACCTCCTGAAATATTTTGCACTTTTTTTTAACACCCTGTACATGTATACGGAACTAGCTTTTGCCCTACTTCAAACAAAAAAATTACCCAATATACATCTCGCCCCTCATACACTTAAATCTATCCATCAGATGTCATCACTCTATCAATTCCCGGCAATTCAGTCATCCGCCACGGAATTCTTCTCCACATCGTCGAATCTCCCCCATTCCAACCCTAAATTATCAAAAATAATAAATGACCCAATTCCGCCGGCTCATTTCATCTCTAGCCCAGCACACACTTAGCCTGCAATATGGCGGCGGCCTTCCAGATAAGAACAAACAAAAAGGGCCATAAGGTGATCATAAATTCCGAGACAATAAGACGATGGCGGAGAGAATGGGGCCCTCAACAACACCAGACATGCCGATCGCAGGACTCCGAGTCTGCTCGTAAGACGGGAGAGGTTAGGCTGAGAGCTATGTAATCGTTTTACTCGGGGCTTTAAATAAATCTACATCCTATGCTTGGCAGACAGACTGTTTATTCGTGCTCGGTGTGAAGCTGTAATGTTGTAAAACCGACCGAAATGATTTACGTCGTAACAATAGTGTGAAGTAAAACAAGAGGAGATCTTAACGAAACTCCTTCAGGGTTTACTTCAACGTTTAAGTAAGTCTGGAATTCACTCAACAACTCAATACACCGCCTCGCTACAGTAACATAAAAGGGAATTACAAAGCGTAAATGTCAATATTCATATACAGGGTGATTCATTTATGGGAAATCCGAAAGCTGAATATACTACACATCAAATGGTGACCATTGGCGCAAACGTGCCTTATCCGAAAGATTATAGTTTCGGAATTTATTTTTTTGCGATTATTCTGTAAATATCTGGGTTAAAAACCTGAAAATTTATGAAACTATATTCTTTTAAGGAGGTTTATCTGATTTGGAATAGACAAACAAATATTCATAAAAAAATAATGTAAGCTTATTAATATGAGGAAAATCCTCAAACAAAATTATGACTAGTTTGGACACCTAAGAGACGACATATTAATAAAATAATGTTTCACGATTTAGTACGAAGTCTTATGAGAATGCAAATATTTTTGGTCTTTCCACTTAGAATGCGCAACAATTGACGAACAGTTTCCACATCAACTTGTATAAATAGGAAACCGATATCTAAGGAACCGTATGATAGCTCGTAGAAATCGATTAGGTACTTGTAACGTACATAATTTATAATAATTCTCCTTCAAACTGCTGTCGTTGACTGACTTATTCTCCATATGCATAATAGTGGCAACGCCGCGGTCTCGACGTAGCGTATTATTTGAAATTTGCAAGTGTCCAAGCAAACAGAATGATCGAACGCGCCAAGTGCAACTTTGGCAAATCTAAAGGCTTACTTACTATTTTAGTCACTAGCGAATCTACAGAAACTCTCGTTAAACTTTAGATGTACCTCCGTACCCGATAAACCTCCTTAAGTGACGAATAAGATGCGTGTTGCAATTTCAGTGATGCTCATAGAGGGTGCCACAAATGACCAATTTCGCCGATATTTAGTTAATAACATTTTACCCTGTATATCTAACATGAAACTTGATGCAAAACTTGAAAGAGCAAACATTTTTCCATTAATTATATATTCTTGTTTCATTTCGGTATCTCGATCCGTTTTCGAGTAAATCGATTTAACGATCACTATATTTAGATAACACATAACAATACAACAAATGAAATACCCAAATTAAAGTAAGAATCCACCGTTGACACTGATATACTTTACAACAGCATATAATCGTTTGAAACAACATATAATCCCACATATGGTTTTACTTACGGTTTTATAGTATTTCCGATATAAATTCGGAGCGTGCTTATGTTAATTTGGGGGTCCCACAGGGTTCGATTTTGGGTCCCATATTGTTTCTGCTTTATGTTAATGATTTCGCGAAAATAGTTGATGACGCTTGTTTAACAATGTATGCTGATGATACATCTCTATTAATTTCTCATGTAATAGATGAGTCGTTACAAGTCAAGTGCAATAATATACTTAATGACGTCGCAAATTNAAAAGTGTCAAGAAATCCAAACCAAGGAGGGTGTTTTCGAAAGAGTTCGAATATCGTTGAGACGAAGATGACGTGCCTGCTTGGAAATGGACGGAGGGCACTTTGAACATCTTCTGTAACTTTGTTTTTTGTTTGTTAAAAGCTTCATTTGTCGGTTTATTCCTAATAAAATAAAATGTTTGAAAAACGAATAGTGGTCCATATCTCGGCAACCGTTACTTTGCGGACCCATGTTTATTCAGATTTTTCTGCTTATTTTGGTTCATACTATTACCTCCTGAAATATTTTACACTTTTTTTTAACACCCTGTACATGTATACGGAACTAGCTTTTGCCCTACTTCAAACAAAAAAATTACCCAATATACATCTCGCCCCTCATACACTTAAATCTATCCATCAGATGTCATCACTCTATCAATTCCCGGCAATTCAGTCATCCGCCACGGAATTCTTCTCCACATCGTCGAATCTCCCCCATTCCAACCCTAAATTATCAAAAATAATAAATGACCCAATTCCGCCGGCTCATTTCATCTCTAGCCCAGCACACACTTAGCCTGCAATATGGCGGCGGCCTTCCAGATAAGAACAAACAAAAAGGGCCATAAGGTGATCATAAATTCCGAGACAATAAGACGATGGCGGAGAGAATGGGGCCCTCAACAACACCAGACATGCCGATCGCAGGACTCCGAGTCTGCTCGTAAGACGGGAGAGGTTAGGCTGAGAGCTATGTAATCGTTTTACTCGGGGCTTTAAATAAATCTACATCCTATGCTTGGCAGACAGACTGTTTATTCGTGCTCGGTGTGAAGCTGTAATGTTGTAAAACCGACCGAAATGATTTACGTCGTAACAATAGTGTGAAGTAAAACAAGAGGAGATCTTAACGAAACTCCTTCAGGGTTTACTTCAACGTTTAAGTAAGTCTGGAATTCACTCAACAACTCAATACACCGCCTCGCTACAGTAACATAAACGGGAGTTACAAAGCTGTAAATGTCAATATTCATATACAGGGTGATTCACTAACAATGGGAAATCCGAAAGCTGAAGATATTACCCAGCCATTGGTGCAAACGTGCCTTATCCGAAAGATGATAGTTTCGGAATTTATTTTTTGCTCATAGAGGACACCACTTACGACCAATTTCGCCAACATTTGGTTAATAACTTTTTACCCTGTATGTCTAACATGAAACTGATGCAAAACCTGAAAGAGCAATCGTTTTTCTATTAATTATGTATTCTTGTTTCATTTTTGTATCTGGAACTGTAAATCGATTTAACGAACACTATGTTTCGATAATACGAGAAATTAAAAGCGAAGCAAACCAAGTTCATGTTATTACAACAATTAACAATAAAACAAATGAAATACAGAATAATGAGTTAAAGTAAGAATTCACCGTTGACACTGATATACTTTACAAAGCTTTTTCTGAGAGATATCCGCGTTTGAAACAACATATAATCCCACATATGGTTTTATTTTCGGTTTTATAGTATTTCCGATATCAATTGAAGAACCAAGAGGTTGGCAGTATGTACCAGGTTCGGTTGCTGACGCAGCAACTCGGCATTGAAATATTTGAAAAACTTGTTCCCATATTTATTTAGCCATACCCATATACAGGTCTGGTCGAACTAAACGTGGAAATGGTAGAAATGTATACGCCCGGTTGAAGAATGCGCGCGCGGGAAAACGTCGCATAACACAGCCGCACTGGGCGACTGGGCAATAAATCTCAGTTGTTGATAAGTGGTTGACAAATTGCCTAGCAGTTCAAAATTCAGTTCAATTACCTTGCAACAGGTGTTTTTTTTATAGCGATGTACGGTTTTGCTTTGAGTATTTCATTTATTGAGTTATAAGCAATCGTGTGTCACGTTTGGATTAATTTTTTACCAAACATTCTGACCAAATTCGAGTGTACAAAGATGTTTTAATCACTTAGAACTACATAATATGGTTTTATTTGTGACAATTATTAAAATAAAATGAGAGTGGCAATGGTCATGTTAAAATATTTGTGCCGACCTTGTATTTTCAAAAGATAAAATCAATTGTGTATCTTTTTATTTAAGATTAATTAAAAAAGAAATAAACATTACACTCGAGATTTTATTAGGAAAAACGAAAGCTCAAATAGTATGTTTCTCGCAAAACCAAAGCCTCTTATTATTATTATACTACACCAGTCGAAAATTAAGGGCTATTAAAAAAATTCAAAATTTTTGTGCGTGATTTTTGAAAAGCTGTGACTTGAAGGAATATGGACGTAGAGAGAATAAAAGAAATGGAAATTGAGGCTTCATGTTTCCATTTTCCGGATCTGCAATTTAAAATTTTTTGCGTCAGTGGTTTTTGAGTTTATTAAACAGGCAAAGGGGTTTATGTTCACAAAACTCTCTCTCCTACACTTATATAAAATGATCAGACCCTAATTCCAGATGTTAAGTATTTGGGCTCATCTTAATAGAGTAATCATAAGGAAACCAACGAAATAATTTTTTAACATTTTTGCTTGTCTTTAAAAAGGTCTATGGACTTCAATTATTTTCTTTTCACCGTAAAGCTCTTTTAGGTAATTTAATTCCCTACAATTTGACTGGTTCCGGAGCTCGGTTAAATTTTTTTTTTAAATTGTGAATTTTATTTTATTTTTTATTTTTTTACAATACAATTTTTGATGAAGAAAATATGGATTATTGCTAAAAAAATAATTTTCAACTTAAAAAAAATTAATAAAATGTGAAAAATATTCAGCAAGAACGCCAATTTTACATTCCGGACACTACGAAAAAATCGCAACGGTTTGAAACTATAAAGGTTACTTTAGGAAACTTTGAGGTTGAAAAGTTAGTCAATATCATTACTTAGCTTATCAATTATTTGCAAAGTTATGCCAAGTTACTCAAATATTTTATATTTATTGTTTTATTTTTCCTAACCAACATTTTAATTTCGAAACATTTTTTTATCAAAAACCAATAATTACGATTTGTAGAGAATACTTTGCACTTTTCAAATTCCTACTTGGATTTTCTGTAAAATCATTGGGTAATTGATTGCAAGAGGCGAAAATGACTTTTTTGCTTTGATCGATGATAACTCAACGACAAACCGTCGCAAAGGGCTCCGGAACTGCTCAAGTTGAAGGGAATTAAATTATCTAAAAGAGCTTTACGGCGAAATTCGAGACAAGCAAAAATTTGTACAAAAATTTTTTGGTTGAATTTCTTATGATTACTCAAAAACCGCAGATGCCAAAAAAATTTAAACTCCAGATCCGAAAACTAGAAACTTGAAGCTTCAATTTCCTTTTTTTTATTCTCTCAACTACCATTTCCCAAGTTACAGCTCAAAAATCACCGAAAAACTAGAGATTTTTTAATATCCCTTAATTTTTGTGACTAATGTGTATACGATAAGAATTTTAGTTATCTAGAATTTGTTTTATGTGTTTATGATTGTGTCAATATAATGACGTGATTGGCCAAAAATTAAACAAAAAATGACGGTTGACTATAATCAGTGAAACAAGTTCCAAAGAGCACATCGTATAAATTCAGTTCTATTAACAAGTTCTCCTGTTAAAAACCCACCCTTTATAAAATACGTAGATACCGAATATTGTTTTTCTTTTCCATTTTGATATCAGCCGTATCGAGTGCTGTTAATTTCGGGGAAAGCTTTTAAACGCTCTTCTATTTATCGCCGGAGCAGCGTCTGTCGTGGAACAATAATGAAGGCATGAAGTCGGTCTCACCGCTGTATCTGCTTTGTGTGTGATAAATGACCCGGTGAATAGAGCATGCGATTCTAATAAACGATGATGTATCACTGCTTTTGTACAGTCGCGCGCCCGTAAATAAGGGTTATTTCGGAATAGATAAACGGTTTTCCTAACGACTGGAACCATTTGTATCAGGGGAGGGAAAAGTACAGGCTAGAGATTCGATTTTCCGATAACGGGCGCTCGTAGATGTTCGGATGGGAATTAAATCAAGTGGAAGTACTTCGCCTGTGATGAAGTTTAAATATTTATATTTGGGAGATGTGCCCGGTTAGAAGCAATTCGAAAATATCGATAGAATCTCTTCAAATCATCAAAATACAACAATAAAATCATAATAATTTATCATATGCAAAGTACATCAGTAAATAAGGAACAAAAGTACTTAAGATTTGAGTGTGGGTGGGATATAACCTAAAAAGTGTGCTGTATTTTATTAGCATTGTTTTGTCCTAATGGCAGATAAGAATCTGTATGTAATCGTACTGTGAAAACATGACTACGCATTAGACGAAATAAACTTCTTAAAGATATCATAAGAAACAACTACTCTGCGGACTAGAGTTCCGTTCGGCTTTGAATTTCACCACAATATCTAGTAAACTGCTACGATCATTCGTCAGTTGAATAACCAAACATAGACCAATTTCGAACTTGTTATCTTATGACAATACAGGGTCTTCTACAAGCTCTATGACAAACTTTGACAGATGAGTTAATTTCAAACATTTTTTCTTATATAAAGATATATCCGATTCGTTTTTCTTCTATGTTCTATGTATAAGAAAAAATGTTTGAAATCAACCCACCTACCGTCTGTCAAAGCTTGTAATACATGGTTTATAATTATTTATGGATACTCTGTATACAATAAATACAATTTTGTGAAGTAAACAGTGGGATATTTGATATAAATTACTTTGATCTACTTTGAAATATCTGACGCTTCTGTTTTAAGATTTCCAAACAAAATTCTTACTATTTTTTGCCTCAATAAAGTTCGCATTTTAATAGAGTTGTGTGTACCCCGAGGAAAAATAGAATTCGGCATCAGCCTTTCCCAGATGTTTCTTTTATTATTTAAATTTCCTGTCCCATCCGTTCATTATTCATCCCTTTCGAAAAAAAGCGGCAGGGTCAGATGCAGGGTTAAGTGGATCTTCTCGAACTGCCAGGTATTTTTTCAATTTGGGCATCGGGGCAGCTGTTTCTGACAACGGCATTACTTCTTCCTTTCAGGACACAACTTTCTGGTCGTTAAAAAACAAATCTCTAGAAATATTTTTAAGTAAATTACAATGCTTGATGCATTGTGACTCAAAATTAATTGAAAAAACTATGTAAAAGTTAAATTTTCCTGGTGTCATTTTTCTCTTTTCCAGTTTAAAAAATAAACGATGAAAGATATCGTACTCCCATACGGAAAATTGTCTTACAAAAAATTACTGTCGTTTATTTCTCTATATGGCACGAAAAACTCACAAATCTAATAAAAAAAAATTTACATAGAATATTACAACACACTTGATATTTTTGTTACAATAAAATAATATATTCTTATTGTATTGTGAAATTTATATGTATCTCTATATTTGTAATACCTAGAGATAACATGTTTTTTTCCCCAAATTTTTATAAAAATTTGTAAAAAATTTTTATTATATTAGCATCTCGATTAAATAGGATTCACCCGAAAATCTGAAAGATATACAATTACAGTGGACAAATTTCTTATTTGGTGACACTTAGCTTCATAATGGTAGTATATGTTATAGCTATGTAGTAAATAGTATCTGTGATATTCTTTTCAGTATCACAAAACTGTTTCTATAAAATTTGTAAACATATACAAAAGGATTTTAATCTTTTTCTACAAAAGCTACAAATGTAGAAAATTTCTTACAAAATGAATGCAAGGTTAACATCTCATAGTATTTAGCTTTAGAAAAATAATTATTCGTTAAAATACAAGTAGAATATACAGGGCCTTTAAAACTTGGAGAGGATATAAATCAAGCTGCAAAAATTCGACCTAAAATTGAACTAACAGTTTTTCTGTTTACTACAAAACAGCGTACGACACACCATCTACCGATAAAAATTCCTCTCCAAGTTTACAGATAACTGTATTTTGCAAAATTGTATTTAAATATTTCAAACACAATTTTTTGGAAATATATGGCACTAGTTGTAGTTAGTCGTATATTCTTTTTCATGATAGTTTATCCCGCTATATTAAAAAAGCTTTATTTATTGTAAAGGATCAATCAAATTTTATGATTTCAGTTTATAGCCATAATAACAGGAATTCTATATCAATTTAAAATAAAATGTAGTCAATAAATTACACTGATACATTTTTTAGTCCAAGTCGTCCTGTTCTAAGTATTTTACATTTCTTTGGCAATTTCGTTTGCTGCATTGACCCTATTTTATGCTCTCGACAGAGGAAAATCCGTAAAAGCACACGCCAGACCCGGAAATACCTGAAACTACACACCGATAAATGAATTTCCTCGAACTTTTTCCGGGGGGGAAGTTTTTCGTCGGGTTGTTTATGTAAATGAAAGTTTTGTGTTCTGTCGCCGGCAAACGGTGCAACACCGAGGAGCTCTTATCGCTTTAAGGAACTTTCAAACTCGAGAAATGTTTGTTGTTAGTTCAGTCGAGCAATTGTTCCGAACTTATATTGCCTAATCTTGTAAAGTCTGAAGAATACACCTAGAATAACAAGGAGCAATGCATGAGGTGGTTAAGTAAAGAGCTTGTTTCGTTACTTACTTAGATGATCACTTCATAGAACAGAAACACATCGGATACATTGACACAGGTTGTATAATTGGCATTTACTATAATTTACTAGTAGGTAATTCGGTTTTCTTAAACACCAAATTTTTAAGAGTCTATACCGAATTACTATGAATTTAGCTCTTCAAAATAAACTTTTTTAGTTCTTGACACTTATGAAAAAGCTTCTAAAACCTATTTTGTGTAATAAGGAAAATTTACTTAAGAGTACAAACGGAATAATTGATGAAATATATCTTTTTGCAATTTCAGCTAATTTGATACCTTTACTGAATTTGTTGAGACATTTGTAAGTGATGTTTACAAATTAGCGATCGGTAAGTGATTATTTACCGATACGGAGGCGATAAGTAATCTAATAAATGTAGAAGAATTTAAAAAATCAATTTTTATTAAAGACAAAATTCAAATTACAATTTGAACAACTATTAAAATTTATTGGATCAATAGAATTCAGGTTTAAAACAACGTTCTCTTCTGATGATGCTATAGTTGCTGCACATTTTGTAATAACAATCTAGGCTGCTATATCACTTTATGTCGTAGAATTTCCTCGAGAATTTCCATGTAAAATCTTGTTTGAAAATTGATTATTTTTATTTCCCACAGAGTCTTCGATATATCCCTCAGCTACAGAGGATGAACGCCACCCACCGTGCCTTTTAAGACCTAAAATATTTATTCATTGGTGTGCCAGAATACTGGCAGAACTCCTTGTGCATGTCCGATATATGTAAGTTAAGGTATCCTGAAATTTTAAGCACTACGCATTTTTACTGGGCCTACTTCCTAGGGTATTCCAAGTATCATTCCTACTTTTATATTTAAATAGACTTTATTAGAAACATTATTTAAAAATTTGTACATGATTCTATTCTATGTTAAATATTCTTGATTTTTTCACTGTATATCCAATGTTTTTGCTCTTAAAAAGGCAATTAACATAGAATATCAACAGGTTTATTCAAAGAATATTGTGACTGAGCATAGAGTAATTCAGCCCATAACCTTCCTGAAGATTTTACGGTTTCGTTGGTCGTTGCTTAAAACAAAATAGCATTACCTTTTCTGTGATATTTTTAAAATTTTTCTTCGTACACCACGCTGCAAATAACTTGAAGATTTTCTTGTATCTCTTTCTCTTTGTCTTTTTGGACTTCTCGGGAATTATGCCTGATTATCCTACTTGCTAAGCATTTTCTAAGTCTGAATCGTCACTTTCTTGTATCATAACTTACAAGAAGGTTAAGTTGTGGCAAAAATATTAGCTTGGAGACATTTCTAAAGGCAGCAGATGTTATTTGACAATAAATATTCGGTCTCATAGTAGCCAAAGCGGAAACTTAAGGCCAATTCCCACATAGCAGCACCGCAGCAGCGCGGCGCGTCGCTGCAAATGCTGCTCCAAAAAATATCCATATTTTTAAATGGAACAGTTCCCACATAAGCAGCACAGCGCGGCAGCAGCGCAGCGCGTCAAAATTCAACGCCTCTGAGAGCGTTCCTTGCTGCTCTGACCTTCGTCGCGCTGCCAAGTGGACATTAGGAAGCAGCAAACACTGCTGTGTCTTCGGCAAATCTTGATACATATCGCTCACTATTTGGTTGTGGGAGAGGTACCAGATGTTTCGCGGTGGCTGTTGGACTTTGTAATCACTAATTATATGTAGTTAGTAAATGCAGGTAGTTTGATTTTGTTAGAGTAATATAAAATTACTGACAAAACTCTACGTTTCTAAGTAGGATTAAAGCAATATTAATAAATTATATATCTAGGATATCACTAAACGAGGAACTCGACATTTTGAAAATAAAATACGTTCGTTCTATTAGATAGTCGGAACACTACTCCTAAAATATTAACCGCTGCGCTGGTGCTGCACTGCTAAGTGAGAATGCCTATCAAGTTTTTGCATCGCAGCGACGCTATGAAGCGCTGCTGCCGCGCTGCTGCGGCGCTGCTATGTGGGAATTGGCCTTTAAACGACTTGTTTATTTTATATTATATTTTTATATTAATTTTTTTAGTTTTAATTAAATTTTTTCCATATTTGAGCATACAAAAAAACGTCATAAGCACTGTGGTCATAAAGTATCTTACTGGTCTTAACACTTTTGCCATTTATGTGACCAAAGATATGTATATAGTTCTTTTATCATACATTCTAAAAACGAAATTTTTGAAATCGGCCAAAAAATAAAGATGTTACAGGCTTGTATCACATTTAAACGCGACACCCTGTATACACGAAGACAAATAAAAAAACCAGCGCAACATTTTCTTAAAATATTTTATATTAGCAATAGAAATAAAATTTGAAAATTACCTCAAAATACAATTTATCTGCTTCACTCTCTGTACTATTTTTGGAAACACTTTTTATCTAATTATTATCCAAACGCACGTCAATTAAATATTGTTTGTTATCCTCTCTGTTCCTTAGGAAACCGTAAAAGGGCAGTAAATCCATAAACACTGGTTTAGGTGCCATGAAACTGTGAAATGGCCGCTTCGAGATTTTCTGTCTCTATAAAGTGTGTCTTGGTTACCTTGTCTTCCTTTCTGTGTGTTGGGTATACGCATGTAAGTGTACTCTCCTAGAGGGTAGTAAAACGGTCATTACATATTCTGAAGTAGCTATCAAAATTTTATGTAGGGCTACTGAAATTTTTAACAATATAAACAAATTTTAAATTGTATAGTCATAAGGATAATGTATATTTTTGTAGAAATATTGAAGAACATCTAAATGTATGTATGATGGAAGGGACAGTGTTTTGTGGTTTTACAAAATGTTACACCCAGAACAAAGCTATTTCATTTTTAATGATTTCGTTGCAATTTCTTGAAATTGAACAATTATTATTTTATTCTATATGTTATCAGTTATCACCATACCAATTAATTCGTTGTTACTATCGTTACAGTAAAGACATACCGACCTTTCACAAAAAGCATACACAGTTAAAATAATAATCTAGAAAAATAAACAATTTAAACTTTAAGCAACATTTCGACGTTTGTTTTCTCTCACACTAATAATTTTCACAATAAAAAACACAAACTTACACGATGAAACTTAAAATACAACGAATATCTAAAATTGAACTAGCAATTCTTCTGTCGATTACCATAAAAAAAACAACTATTTACAACTACAGATATTCACCTATTTTTCTGTAGTACATAAGTTCTCTATAAATTTTAATAAGTTCAATTGTTATAATTATTTATTAACACCTCATGTAATTACTAGGAATATATTCAGTGACGGATTCTACTAGGTCTGCCGAAGTGTATCTAGCTACAATTTAGTTTTATACATAAATTTAAGTATAGGTAAATTTTATTTAGTGCAATAAAATGTAAGATTTTCGATATTGTTCAAAATATTAACATTAAATCAATAGGTCCTGTACATAAAAGCAAATGTTTCGGGAATACTTTTAACTACTGCAATTGCGCTACGTTTTCTCGTGTTATAATTATTTAATATAAAGAAGTTTTAGTTGTAAGTGAATAATTCATTATCTATTATATGAAGCAGGTTGAAATTGCTGGGCATGTGAAACAACTGAATTACAAATATTATAGCTATCTATAACAAAATCAACCAATATCTCTGTGACAGTCAGCTACTATTTATACTTTCTCTCCTTTGATTCACCTGTAAACGGTTTGAATTCTGAGTCACTTCAAAAATTTTGGTAATTCTTATGCTCATTTATTTGGAGCAACTGCAAAATTATTATATTACAATTTTGACACCAATAACATTGGATGAGTAGTTGCGAAATACACTTATACAAGGTGGCCAAATGAAAACGAAACAGCCATGTTCAGGAACTGTGTCAAGATTGTAGAAAAACGCTCAGACCCGTCGATTTTAGATTAAAGAGGGACATTCTTTGCTGGTATTTTTAACTCCGCCACTTTCACATCCAACCGAGGGTAAGCATCACTCCAAAATATTTAAATGGCATTGGGGGTTGAGTAATATTTCTTTTGAAAGCTCCTACAATAATTCTCTTTATAACAGACTTTAAATTTTATAATTCCGCCCAATACTTTGAAAAAAATTTACATTTTAAAATTTAAAATATGTTTAGTTGCTTATTTACTACTTAGTTGGTTAAATGTTCAAACTGATGACCGCCCGCTTCCAAATAAGAATAAAGATTTTGTTTGAAACATTTGCGCACATTTCGAAGCATTTTCGGAGTGATTCGACGATTCTTTGACGTAAATCTTCCAGCGACGCTGGCTGTGTTTTATAGATTTTACTTTTTAGGTGTCCCCACAAAAAGAAATCAAGGGGCGATAAATCCGGTGATCGTGGAGGCCTCTCAATGCTGCCTCTTCTCCCAATCCAATTCCGTAGAAAACGTTGGACAATTAACGCATAATGCGGATCTTCATCATACTCTGGAACATTTTAAATACCAGCAAAGAATGTTCCCCTTTAATCTAAAATCGATGGATCTGAGCGTTTTTCTACAATCTTGACGCATTTCCTGAAAATGGTTCTGTTTCGTTTTCATTTGGCCACCCCGTATATATTTTATAATTATGGATATAGCAATGGTTAGATTTTAGTTTTTATTTGACCTTTGTATAAATTTAACATATTTTGAAAAAAATATATATAGTAGATATAATTCTAACAATTCTGTCAGTAAACAATCTCTGTTAATATAATTTTAAGTAAAATTAGTAGTTAAGTAAAATTATATTCCAAATGTAGCAACACAGTAACAGGAGCTGCAATAATCTCGTCTGCATGTGTCTACGGGTATACCCAGAAGCATTTGCAAGAAATACTCAAAGAAAAAGGAAAAAAAAAATAAATGAGTCGCACAATATTATTTCATCAATTACTTTTTATTATTAAATCATCGTATCCTCGATTCCAAAAAGAATATTTGGTTCAATGCAATAATTGGTATAATGTCAGTAGTCCTATATTTAGAGAGTAGAATGTAGAGTTGGCTTAAAAACAGCATCATTAAAAAAATAATATTTGGATCACTTGGTTAGGTCACGACATCTGCCGAAAATACACTAAACGGATGTTGAAAGTACTTGCACTTAGCTGTAAATTTTTTCTTATCTGGTAATATGTTTTATATGACTATTCCTATACAGGTTCTGAAAGTCCCCATGGTACATAGGTCGTTACGTGAGAGCGATAAAGTAAGTCACAGAAATCAGTGCGATAGACAAGGACGGTTACATTGAAGACGTTTCATAATCTGAATAGTCACTCTCACTTCTAACCCGAAACGGGCGGAAACGTCTTCACTATAGCAATCCTTATCTATCGCACGGATTTCTTTACTTTACTTTGTCGCTCTCATGTAAAGGCAGATGGACCATGTGGATTTACCAGCCCTGTATATATGTATGTGTATCTCTGGAAAATAAATGAATTTGAATTTGAATTACGTAAGCTATAAATTATCATTATCTTTACGCTTCTATATCTCAGAATCTACACAGTAGAATGCTGTCGTATTGGGCTAAAAAGCAAGGGCTTACGACGTAGTTTTTATGTGTGCAATATTTTGTCGATTGTATAGAAAATTCACTGGGCAATAAATAATTGTTTATAGAGTAAAATGTTGAAAAATTAAAAAAAAATCTAAATGGTTATAAAAGTGTAAAAATAAGTATTTTTTAGTATTGATCATTGTTTATTATGACAAGTACCTCTAAAAGATTGTGTGCCCTTTCTAAACCTTAATTTAAACCCACGGTAGGTACGCGATAAACTTTTTGAAATCTTCTTAATTAACAATCCTGTCTATCGAAAACTACGCGATTGATCGTTGCAAAATTTTTAGGGTAGAATTGACATATGTTTTACTATTTGTTCAAGTTTCATCAATATTTATAAATATTTACTTATTTTAAAAATTGTTCCAAATGTACATACGATTTTCTACTATTTTTCGCCCATTGTTAATGCAAAATCAACTTTTTTGATTCGCAGTTGCTGTAACTTTATACTTACTTACTTTACAAGGAAAAATATGTCGAATAACGGGTCATTTTTCGTTCTTTTTGTATGTTTGTTGTTCCCCTGAATTTAGCAATGGTTTTTTGTAACAGGCAAACTCGGATTCTTATTCTACATAATATTTGGGATTTTTTTGTGCAACAAAATAGATGACTTCAAATACAGGGACTGTCATTTTGATACACGTAAACTTATATTACTAATTGGTAAACTTTATATGCTTCTCTATTAACTGAGTTAATTTTAATAAAACTTACTGAACTGTCACAAACTGCTCTACAGAAATGAAACCAGAATAATTTTTTCGAGTATGTAACTGTCTTAACTTTAACATACAATGCGAACCTGTATTTTCCCTTTAATGTTTGAATAAAAATTTCCCATGGAGGCGTAAATTATGGTATATTGCAGGCGTGTATATTCTTATATACGAGAATCGGGGTCTTAATGCCGGTCCCGATTCTCGGGGTAGCCCCTCACATAGGATCTGATTTTTTATTTAATAAAATACAGAGCACATATCTACCTTCCAGGAAAACGTAATATCCTGGGATAAATTTACTTCCTTAATCTTAACGGAATAGTCGGATGCACATGAAAATTTTTTCTTTTCAGTAGCGGATCCAGAAGAAAGAAACCGATAGAATCGAGAAAGTATAACTCAATAAAATCATTGTGAAGATGAGCTGGATTTGGGAACGGAAAATACACCTCCGATATTTCTTTGTAACACAATAATAATAGAAAGAGTATTTTGGCAAGGGTGACATGTTTAGGAAAGGACATTTTTGCAGTAAATTAACAATTTTTTGATAAAAAATGTCTGGATGTGATAGAAACAATATACGGGGTGTTTGGAAAAGTTGGTACAAAATTTAAGGAGAAAGTAGAGCCAAAAATAGTAAAAGAATTAAAAAAAAAGTAGAGAAGTTTTTTCTTCAAAAAGTCTAGTTCATTAAAAAAATAATATATGATTGATAATTCAGGAATAAAAAAAATTCGAAAATTTTCTGTTAAGAGTACAGTTACAAAACTATCTTTATTTATAACCGATTTTGATGAAACTTGGTAGTTAAAGATCCTTTGGTATGATTATTATTTACAATTTTCATCCCATTATCTTAATCAGGAAGAAAGTTATTTTAAACAATATCCAAAGGATAAGACCCCTTTGGAGGGCCATATTGCAGTAACAGTACTCCAAAGGACCACTGATTATAGGAACTTTTTTTACTATTGTTGGCTCTACTTTCACCTCCTTAAATTTTATATCAACTTTTCCAAACACCTTCTATAGAGGAGAATGTGATACTCTGGGTTTCGAAATTTTATAATATTGAGCAATCAACTATGATACATATAAGACTTATAATTCTTAAGTTAAGTGTTTTATGCAGCATATCCCCTCTTACAAGAGCAAGAAACAAAAAATGTTTGAAAAATTACCTTCTGTGAATCCACTTTGCTTGTTTGTGAATCCAAGTCTATCATGATTTAAAATTAGCAAAATCCAGTAAGTCTTAGAAGAATCGTATTCCATTCACCAGTAAAGTCCCATTATAGTATGAGAAATGAAAAAAGTTTAACAATTTTGATTTTTTGCTTTATTTAATTTTTTATCCATAGTAAATCGTGCTGCTGTATGAGGCTCCACCAAATTTTTAATTAAAAAATGTCTTAGATTGATAAACGGCATGCGGCATATGTAATGCCCATTAATTTAGATTTGATCATTTTTCATGTGGTTTTGAAAAATACATATATAAAAATAGAAAAAACTCTTTCTATCATTCTATTATTACATTACATTATTATTCTGTTCTCTTGTCTTATTTTTTAAATACAACCCTGTTCATATTTTCGCACCGTTAGGTATATGCTTTATTTACTTGGGAGGCAAATGATGTGAAATATGCACTATTTAGTAACGTTTTAGATTGAAGCATTCGTCAGTGTTACTTTTCTTTTGAAAGAATTTGATATTTTCGCTTCTTTTCATAGTCAATAACTAATAAAAATATTTTCGACTGAAACGTCTTCAATGTAACCATCCTTGTCTATCGCACGGATTTCTATGACTTACTTTATCGCTCTCACGTATCGGCCGATGTACCATGGGGACTTTCCGAACCTGTATAACTTTGTACATACCTGTAAGCATAAAAAATATAGTCAAACAAAACCGTTTTGTGACTACCAGTGCAAGTTTGCAGTTACAGTTTTTATTTTAATAAAAGAATATCCTCATTTGGTAATAATTTATAGCTTAGTGACTTAACTAATATTAACGTACAGGGTGTTTTTAAAGTTGATTTATTTTAACAGCTGGTAGAACTCATAAAAAGAAGTCGATTTACCAAAAATCGTTTGTATAAAAGTGGTCAAATAAAGCAATTATTAACAATTATTTAAAAACTTTCTAATACAAACCTGATTTATCGTCATTTTCGTCCACTCCGTTGTAAAAACATAAATTGTTTGTTTACTACTGATACTGGGTATGTCTTTTTTTTGTAGTTACACGGTTTTGAGTACGCTTTTCGATTTGACAGTGCTAAATAATTCGTACAGTAGTGTGTGATATTATTTTAGTTTGTGGGTGTTTTGTGCAATAAAAATGGCATGTTTATGAAAACAATGAACTAGTGGACATAATATTAACTTACAGGGAGTATCAACAAAATGCAGCCGCAGCATGTCGCTTGTACAGGGAAAGGTTTCCTTGCGAAATCATCCGGCTCTGTTCGTAAATTTAGTTATAAGACTCCGTGACACAGGATATTTAAAGGAACAACGAGGTCACGCTGGAAGACTTCCTCCACGCGAAATGATGGAGATCGAGAAAGAAATTTTAGAAATTGTCGGAAACGACCCAACAACGAACACTAGGTCCATGTTAGTAAATAAACAATTTATCTTCCAGCCATATGCCATGTCATATAAGGTTTTTGTTTATTTTAATGTGTTCTATCGTCTGTTAAAATTAAGGCAGTCAAACTTCTAACATCCTGTATACTTTTTGACACCAATATCTAAGTATGCTATAAAGCAACTTCAAAGACAAACTAACTACTGATATTTCAGGAAACAACTACTCTGTGGACTAAGGCCCCATCCAGAATGGAAAAAAAGTAAGATAATAAAACTAAGTTGTTTTTTAAATTACGCACTATTAATATTAGGTTCTGTAGGTTTACTTTACTTAAAATATTATCTAATCAAAAAATTTTCCTACGATGTCATTAGTTATTAACTAATAGTTTGTTTTTGAAGCATATCTCTTAAAATGGTGAAAATTTGGGAAAAAAATTAAACCTGATTTGAAACTAACAAGTATAAAGTAAAGTTTAAAGTCAAAATACAAAAGCTAATACTAAAACCGTACAATTAAAAAAAAAACATGTACCATCAACATTCGAGTTCGAAGTAAAAAATCAACGCCCAGGCCAGCCCTGCTCCTGATCGCCGAAGGAAATGCGTACGTCAGTTCGTGTTTGCGATATAACTTAGAGTAAGCACCCTCTCCAGACACATTGGGAATAACAGGCACGAACATTCTGCAAAGGGTCGGTACATCCTTGGGTGTTTTCTTTTTTCCCACTTCACGGGGAAAATGCAACTGAGCGAAAAATTGTTGTACACCGATGGCCATTGTCCATATCCTTAAATCGCCTTCGCCTTAGGAATACCAAAAACGATTCCAAAGGAGCGGCGTGATAACTCTATAAGGGTTGAAATGTGCATACAGGGTGTTCGTATTTGTCGGTTGCGGATTGATCCTACAGTAACATGGAAAGTAAAAATACAAGAACTTTTAATGCTGGTTATTAAAATTAATATAAAACTTGCGCGATATTTTCGAGAAGTAAAAATTAGAGCGAATTTAAATGTAGTATACAGGGTCGGAAAGTCCCCATGGTTCATCGGCCGTTACGTGAGAGCGATAAAGTAAGTCATAGAAATCCGTGCGATAGAGAAAGATGGCTATAATGAAGGCGTCTAATAGTCACCGCCCATCTCGTCCTTCCACAAATCAGAAGTGGATCTTATTTGTGGAAGGGCAAAATGGGCGGTGACTATTAGACGCCTTCATTATAGCCATCTTTCTCTATCGCACGGATTTCTATGACTTTCTTTATCGCTCTCACGTAACGGCCGATGAACCATGGGGACTTTCCGACCCTGTATGTATTCTCCGAATATTCGAATATATAAGGTTCGCTAGAGAGTATTCAATTTTTTTTTGTTTTGTCCAAGTAATTCTATAAATTACTTTATCCGATTTAAATAAAACTGGGAATACCACTATCTGTATATAACTGTTACTTTCTAATTACATTACAAAATGGGAAAATACTCCCTCTTTTAATAAATTTGCTTATGTATTTTGCAGGTGGTCTTATAACTTGATTACCCATTTTAACTTTCCTTAAATTCTATTGAAGATGTAACGTATTGCCTTATTTTCTGTGTATGTATTTAGAACAATTTTTTATCTACATTGTCTTCTTTTTCAGATACAAAACACCTGGGTTCTTCTAAGTGGTAAGTTATCTGCTTCAAGTATTTTTTATTAATTTGTAAATTTTAATCAAGAATTTCATAGTGTAAAATCGAATGTGCCGACTCCCGATTGTGAGTTATAAGATTTTCGGATGAATTATAATTTATACAATATTTGTTGAGATAGAAGAAAATGATAAGCCAATAAAGTTCTGTTATCGGAACTACTGTAATAATTTACCGCAACATGGGTGTGTTGAAATTTTCAGCGTTATTTTCAGAATATGGGGATTTTTGGGGTCGCTGATCATGTATCGGAGGTTGGATTTGCAAAATTTAAGATGGCGGATCCAATATGGTGAAAGATTTTATCCGCCATACTGGATTTGTCATTTTCTAATGAGCTTCGAAAGCCCCCCCCCATATACCAGATTTGGTGGAAATCGGTTGCTTTTCCGAAATTTTGTCCGCCATCATGGATCCGCCATCTTGAATCTGATCGGACCAAATCGGTTTTTTGACCGCCATGTTGGATCCGCCATTTTGGATTTTTTCATCCCACCACACCAGCTTTTAAGAGGTGTCCCTAAGCTACAATCTGGGCTAAAAAAATGACCCGATTGGTTGCGAATTTTTTTTCACAACCCTTTTTTACCGTACGCTCAGGTTTTCTCCAGCTTCCGGCCGCCATATTGGGTCCGCCATTTTGGATTTTTGAAAAGTATCACTCTACGTTTGAAAACCTCTTACTAGGTGAACATTTTGAGCACTTACACGTCTTGATCGTTGCACGCAATTTTTGTCCAGGTCGGTGATCTGCTTGACGTGAAACATCCTATATATAAAGTAATTTTTTTTAATTAAAATGTGTTTTTATTTCTACAGCTACAACACGGTTTCTTAATTGTATTTTTTTCATTTGCAGAAATTGCCTTAAAATGATTATACACGTTAAACACGATACTCTTCGACAGGAATTTATATTCTTTTCTTTTATTTTTCACCTCCATTGATTTATTTTAATAAGAAATTATACTAAAAATGCACAGGACGAAACGCGCTTTTGTAACTGCAAAACACATTAAGCACAGCAAGCTGTTACAGTGAATGCCACGCAGCCAATGTCTTTCTACCTCAGGTGTCGAATGCGGTTAATTCCAAGAATGTGACGCAGGGGTCTTCTTGGAATTCTATTTCAACAAATATCGTAGGGATATGTAGCATATATTAACTACACTTTTAATGACAAAAAAATTTAATTCTTTTTATCGAGGTAGCCTTGAAAGTGATTTTGCGCATTATGTCGGTTGTGGCTTAGAAAATATTACAAAAACATTATCAGTATCATCTCTGAACTGCTATATCAGGGACACCGTGTAGGGCGCTCCGAATATTTTCTCTTAAACTTTTCTATAGTTTCAAGCGTTTTCTTCAATTTCTATCATTGCCTGCGGATTTATAGTAGCACAAAATTTTATTAGTATTGAAGTTCGTTGAGACGCATCAAATTGCAAACGTTTCATGTTGCGAGAGTAATTTCTGAAGTACGAAAATATAGCATTCCTAGTCTTTATTAAGATACTCCAACTACAAATTAGGTCGACAATATTTGAAAGCATTCTTTCTATATTTAGTTTACCATTCTCATAGAATACGGAGCTTAATAATGAATGAGTATAATTAAAAATATTTTAACTGTTTTCGGTTTATTTGTTTTTTTGTTACTTGGTACAATAATAAAAATGTCTTTTGTTTATTAAATAGTCTATTGTCATAAAATTGTAAATTCTAAGAGTGCGAGGTTTTTCGTGGAAAAAGACAAGATTTATTCTTATTTCCTAGCGTGAAGCCAAGAACCCTGTTGGTAAACTTGTTTAATGTAGCACACAGTAATGGTGGTTGTGCATGCTTTTTACCAACATAAGGAACATGTTCCTAAATAGTTAAGAAACTATTTACTACCCTTGTTAATCTTCTTATGTTAAGAAATTCAAAAGATCAGCGAAAACTTTTGTAATGGTAACTGTGTATGTTCTTAAAAAGTTAAGCAATGTTTATCCCGCTTCTTAGTCTTGTTATGTTAAAAATATATTCAAAAGATGAGCGAAAATTTTGTGTTGAAGACTTTATATACTTAATATAAACAAATAAATATATATAAATAGTGAGAATTGTATACTTTACATCTTAGTATTATGTTAAGAAATTTGTCAAAAGATCAGCGAAAACCTTTGTATCGCTGGCTTTGTAATTTCTTTACTATTTATTCTTTAGAAAGTACATGTCCCTAAGTAGTTAAGGAATGTTTACCACATTTATTATTCCTATTATATTACGAAACTTTTCAAAGGATCAGTGAAAAGAGAACAACAAAACAAAGCTAAAATAAAATCAACACTCTTAAGTCATTTACTTAAAATTTTTAATTTTCAGTATGGCAGAAATACCCAATTATACAATAAAAAAAGTAACTGAAACCACCACAAATAGGTAATTGTAGACAATATTTCTTAGCCTTGTTACATTAAGAAACTTTTCAAAAACCAGAATAACTTTTTGTAATGGTGGTTTTGTATGTTGCAAAAGTTCAGCGAAAATGTTTGTATTGGTGGCTTTATTTTCTATAAGAAATATAATCCTAAATAGCTGAGAAATATTTTTAAAAAGTTATAAGCAATATGTCGTAAAGAATCTCAAAGGAAATACCACCAATCACATTAGCGGTGAAGGGTCAAGTAGTCGTTGGAAAATAATTGAATGTTCGTTGTTTAAAGTGCATAAATGTCACAAAATACTTGTCATTACTCAATACGAACGTCAAACGTATAACTTTTGTGCTTACAAAATGTTTTCTCATTCAGAGAAAGTTATGTTGCTAATTTACGGCGAGTCACAAAAAAGTCAAGAAGAGCTGTAGAGTTATATCAAGAAAGGTATCCAGAGCGCCTCATTCCTGATCATAGAACAGTTACAAGATTGGAGGCGACTTTGCGACGAAAGAAGACGCATTTTCTTTTCGGAAAAATGAAATATTTGACCGAAGGGTAAGAAACAATGTTAATACATTTAGACTGTTACAGTATTTCGAACAAAATCCACGAAACTTTATACGGCAGGCTAGACGGCAATTGAATTTGGATAAATCAGCTGTTCAACGAATTTTAAAGATCAATTGGTATCATGACTACAAAATTCACAATTTAGAGTATTTGCCTGAGCGTCTCATTGAAAACAGATTTAATTTTGTAGCTCAAATTGTATTAATGTAGAAACTGTTGATCACAACCTTTTTCAGCACGTTCTTTGGACGGACGAAAGTCGGTTTGTCAGTAATGGTTTACCAAACAGGTGCAATGAACACTACTGGTCCATTGATAATCCCTACATTCTACATTGAAGGTCTAGTCCAAAACCAAGGCCATTTTAGAGTAAATGTATGCTGCGGCATCATCGGTAGGCACTTAATTGGGCCTTATTTTTATGAACATACATTGAACAGCTTGAGTTACCTAAATTTCCTACAAGAAGAAGGTCATGCACTTTTGGAGAATGTGCATTTGCAGCTAAAGAGAAACCTATGGTTTCAGCACGACGGGGCTCCACTTCACAAGGCCAGGATTGTGCAGCAATATTTAAATAGTACTTTCCCAGAAAAATGGATTGGGCTTAATGGACCTATTCAGTGGCCCGGAAAGTCACCAGATCTAACACCCCTCAATTTTTTTTATGTAGGGTTTTAAAAAATAAGGTGTACAAAACACCTTCGCGAAATATAATCATTTGAAAGAAAAAATCACAAACGCTTGTAATGAGTTAAACGGCGAAGTGTTAATAAATGCAACCCACAAAGAAGTCAGGCGAAGATTGGGTACCTGTGTATGTGTCTTGAAATGAGAGGTCATATAGAGAACAGATTGTAATATGTATGTGTTGCCTCATTTTTTAAGTTTCATCACCTTTTGTTTTAACTGTGTTAAGGTGGCCATATTCCTGGCCGAGAAATAGTGAAATTTTTGAAGTTTTTAGATACTGAAATCTTTAAAAGTAAAACGTGTAGAACAAAAGTAAGCACAAAAATAAAATCCTTGATGTTTTGTTTATTCATTGTTACCATTTAAATTTACTCAAATAAAATAATAANAAAGCTTAAGAGCCCTTCTATATGTGATTAAATTTTCAAGTATTTAAGGGCCTTGGTTTTTGCTGTGCAAAATTTTGAAAATTTGCAAAATTATTATGCAAAATCTATCGAACCGATTTTGATGAAGTTTGGTGTGATAATTCTACATAACATGAAGTTTTTTTGAGCCAAGTATAAAGGTCCTATACCCAATTTAAATACCCCAAAAAAATTCCCTAAAATGTATTGTTTTTTAACCCCAGTTTTGCGATTTTTTCAATTTTTACTATAATAAACATGATTCATTCGATTTGTAACTAAACGTGTTTTGTAAAAAATTTAATTGCAAAAATTTTTTTCCTCTTCCATTTTCGCCTAAAATCAATTTGTGAAAAGATACATAATTAAATAGGAAGAAAAATATGACACTTTTCGAATTTTTTTAAAATATTGTGCCGCCAAAAGTTAAGCCCACGATTTTTTTTTATGCGCATAGAAAAATTTACATTTCTAGTGATATTTGAAAGCCAAAAAGCCAAAAATCTCCGTGGATATACGATTCACCCAAATATTGCTTTATGAAACAGATACCGTCTGGACTATTGATTCTTTTGGCGCTAAAAGTCATTTACTTAAAATTTTTAATTTTCAGTACGGCATTTTTTATTATACAATAAAAAAGGTAACTGAAACCACCACAAATAGATATTGTAGACAATATTTCTTAGCCTTGTTACATTAAGAAACTTTTCAAAAATCAGAGAAACTTTTTGTAATGGTGATTTTGTATGGTCTTCACCAACATAAGGAGCAAGTTTTTAAGTATTTTAGAAATATTTATCTTTTTTTCAAAAGTTCAGCGAAAATGTTTGTATTGGTGGCTTTATATTTCTATAAGAAATGTAATCCTAAATAGCTGAGAAATATTTTTCTTCATACAAAAAAGCTCTCTTTTTTGTAATAAACTTTTATTAGAAATTTTTTTTTATTACTTCCCGTTTAAAAGTTATAAGCAATATGGTCGTAAAGAATCTCAAAAGAAATACCACCAATCACATTAGCGGTGGAAGGGTCAAGTAGTCGTTGGAAAATAATTGAATGTTCGTTGTTTAAAGTGCATAAATGTCACAAAATACATTACTCAATACGAACGTCAAACGTATAACTTTTGTGCTTACAAAATGTTTTCTCATTCAGAGAAAGTTGATATGTTGCTAATTTACGGCGAGTCACAAAAAAGTCAAGAAGAGCTGTAGAGTTATATCGAGAGAAAGGTATCCAGAACGCCTCATTCCTGATCATAGAACCTTTACAAGATTGGAGGCGACCTTGCGACGAATTGAAGATGCATTTTCTCTTCGGAAAAATGAAATATTTGACCGAAGGGTAAGAAACAATGTTAATACATCTAGACTGTTACAGTATTTCGAACAACATACACGAAATTCTATACGACAGGCTAGCCGGGAATTGAATTTGGATAAATCAGCTGTTCAACGAATTTTAAAGATCAATTGGTATCATGACTACAAAATTCTCAATTTAGAGTATTTGCCTGAGCGTCTCATTGAAAACAGATTTAATTTTGTAGCTCAAATTGTATTAATGTAGAAACTGTTGATTACAACCTTTTTCAGCACGTTCTTTGGACGGACGAAAGTCGTTTTGTCAGTAATGGTTTACCAAACAGGTGCAATGAACACTACTGGTCCATTGATAATCCCTACATTCTACATTGTAAGTCTAGTCCAAAACCAAGGCCATTTTAGAGTAAATGTATGCTGCGGCATCATCGGTAGGCACTTAATTGGGCCTTATTTTTATGAACATACATTGAACAGCTTGAGTTACCTAAATTTCCTACAAGAAGAAGGTCATGCACTTTTGGAGAATGTGCATTTGCAGCTAAAGAGAAACCTATGGTTTCAGCACGACGGGGCTCCACTTCACAAGGCCAGGATTGTGCAGCAATATTTAAATAGTACTTTCCCAGAAAAATGGATTGGGCTTAATGGACCTATTCAGTGGCCCGGAAAGTCACCAGATCTAACACCCCTCAATTTTTTTTATGTAGGGTTTTAAAAAATAAGGTGTACAAAACACCTTCGCGAAATATAATCATTTGAAAGAAAAAATCACAAACGCTTGTAATGAGTTAAACGGCGAAGTGTTAATAAATGCAACCCACAAAAAAGTCAGGCGAAGATTGGGTACCTGTGTATGTGTCTTGAAATGAGAGGTCATATAGAGAACAGATTGTAATATGTATGTGTTGCCTCATTTTTTAAGTTTCATCACCTTTTGTTTTAACTGTATTAAAGAATTATCGAGTTTAATCCTTTTATTTATTCTTAATGACATTAACGCATTTCAGACAAGGAACATTCAATTATTTACCACCGCTATGTGATTTTTAGATGGTGGTGTATGGTACATATAGGTAAATTAAAAAATGTTGAAATGAATCAAAAGTTCAAAAGTTTAAATTTCAGTATTGGGATGAAAAGGGATTAATGTCAAAGAATGACAGTGTAAGTTACAGATTTGAAATTAGATACATAGTGACAATTTAAAAGTAAACTATGAATTTTAATTAAATATTAATCTAAATTTTTAAAAGTGGTTATAAAATAAGTGTACTATATAGCAAAATATGAATTAAATAATATTGCAAAAGTTAAATTGAAAATGTAAAATTTAAAGTGATCTGATTGGTTAAATGAAAAAGAAATTTGTATTTTAAATTAAGTGTGCAGTGCAGCGGTACTCAATGTAACGGAAAAAAAATGATTAATAATAATAAATAAGACAGAAAAAGAAGAGAAGAATTGAGAGGAAAGAGAATACAAGAAGATTATATAAGTAAAAGCAAATTAAAGTATAAAAGACCAAAGGAAAAGTGAAAAGCTGTTATTGAGAACCCGAAGGAAAACTTTCTTGAGAAAAGAATTAGTACTTATTAGAATATAGACAAAGGAGATTCAGATAATTAAAGCGTAACGCGTAACTATAAAAAAAGGTCATATTAGTAAAATTATATGAATTATCTTAGCTAAGACTAAAGGAGACAATGGGTGAGAGATACCAGGCGAGTCTAGAAATCCCATCTAGCATAGCGAGACAAGAGACCAAGAGAGTAGTGGACGACTGAAGGAAGAGGACCGAAGAGACGTTGCAGAGGGAACGTGTCTACTTAAGAAGTCATGGACAGTGAAAGAAAGAACGGATAGTAGATAGATAATAAGTGAGTGATAATAAGTAATAGTAGATGATAATAAGTACATGTTTGTAGAACAGATATAAGTTAGAACAGGTTAAATAGGGACTAGAAAATTTTATTAATTTGTTTGTCATTCTTATATCAATATGAAGTTTGAACCCAGATCACAACGATATTATTTAATTCTTTTGCAAATTCAGTTATCAGTAAAAAGGACACCGCACAAACCTTATGGGAAACTCCGTTCGGTCAATTTTAATGAAATTTTGGGAATAGGTTGTTTTTGTTATGAGGAACAAAAGTCTTCATGGGCCCAAAGTTCGCTAATGGACAGTTTCCGAGATATTCGATGTTAAAAGTTGATAATGCGAATGCGTGTCAAGCACGTGTTTAAATGCTTATTAGTCGCGTAAAAGCTCCATGAAGCTTAAAAACTGCATAATACCTGTATATTCGTGTAGATAGTGTGTATCCATTCGTTTGTGTGTGTGTGCGTGTGCGTGCGCGTGCGTGCGTGTGTGTATGTGTATACTTTTCATAAATAAATAAACGAAGAGGCTCGGAGTAATGCTATAGTAATACTTCTATATTCACGTGCAATCTTTTCAGCACAGTTAGCTATTCTTTTCGATCAATTATATATTTTATTTGAGTTATTATAGCGTATGATTGTATCCAAAGTAACTCCAGAGTAACACCCAAGATAGGGCAGTCGAAACAACTTTAGCATGTTTTTAAATCAGTATTTTTAAATATATATCGAAAAATAGCGTGTTTTTAAATATACCTACTTATTCTGTTAGAAAAAATATTCTTCTTTATTTAACAGCGTAGTTTAGATATCCAACTGTGAGTAATCTATCGATATCGATAGCAGAGAATATTTTATGTGAAGAAATATTATACTATTATTTATGAGTACGTCAAATATTTAGAATGTTGAAATATATCAGTTTCGTTGGACTTATTGTCAAATAGTTCTTAAGCGATATTACTGTTCACTTACCATTCACTTGCAGTTTTTGCTGTGTTATACTCCCGATATTGCTTTTGTCATTTTTTCACAAGTTTGTTCATTTTGTAATTAGCAGTTGAGCTTGTTGCAATATAAATGGCTTTCAGACTACAAATACAATGTTATAGTTGCGATCGGGCTCTCATGGTACATTTAAATAGAATGTGGTAATGGTAAATGTACCATATCCCGATCGCAACTATAACGTTGTATTTGTAATTTTAAAGCTATTTATATTGCAACAAGTTGAACTGCTAATTATAAAATGAACACACCTATGAAAAAATGACCAAAGCAATATCGAGAGTATAACACCAAAAACTGCAAGTGAATGGTAATTGAACAGTAATATCAAGTAAGAACTATTTGACAATAAGTCCAACGAAACTGATATTTTTCAACATTCTAAATATTTGAGGTACTCATAAATAATAGTATAATATTTCTAATATCTTCACATTAAAATATTCTCTGCTATCCATATCGATAGATTACTCACAGTTGGATATCTAAACTACGATGTTCAATAAAGAAGATTTTTTTCTAATAGAATAAGTATATTTAAAAACACCCTATTTTTCGATATATATTTTGAAATACTGATTTAAAAACACGCGAGAAACTGTATCTTAAAGTTGTTTCGACTACTCTATCTTGGGTGTTAATTGGGATACAATCATTAGATTGTTTTCAATCATACGCTAATAACTGAAATAAAATATATAATTGATCAAGATCAACACACACACAAACGAATGGATACGCACTATCTAGACGAATATATACGTATTATACAGTTTTTAAGAAGCTTCATGGAGCTTTTACGCATTTAAACACGTGCTTGCATTATCAACTTTTAACATCGAATATCTCGAAAACTTTCCATTAGCGAACTTTGGGCCCATGAAGACTTTTGTTCCTCATAACAAAACAACCTATTCCCAAAATTTCATTAAAATCGACCGAACGGAATTTCACATAAGGTTTGTGCGGGGTCCTTTAATATATGAACCGATTTCTGAGATGAGAACTCATGTTCTACTAAAATTCATATAAATTGTTTGTGCAAAATTAACTGAGGTAATCTAGTTGTCAGTCAAATCATCAAAAGTAAAATATAATTTCATTTTAAATCCCGAATACTTTATAAAAAAAACAAATAATCTTTAAATTACAATTTATATTAAACTGATTGATATCATATAAGAAAGCTAGCCTGGTAAGTAATAAAATTATATTTTCTAAATTAATAGTCAAAATTTCTAACATTTCACTGGCGCTCAACACAATATAATACATACAAATACACAAAACATAAAAAACTTGTTATCATAATTGGAGCATCACAATATTTACCATACATTTTAGTCTTGTTAGAATATTTTGCAAAATATGAGCCAAAACACTTGTATGATCTTCGCTAAGAAATATCTTCTAAACCACCATATCTTCTACCTCACTTCTGAATATTGTTACGAAAATTTTCAGTGGAAGAATGTGAAAACATTTGTCAGCCATTTTAGTTTGAAACTTCACAGTTAACCAGAACGCACAGTATTGTGCACTTTCTTCACCCCAGCAAGGGGTAATTTTCGGGTTGGTTTGTTTGAAATACGAATTAAGAAACAGGGCTGGCCCCTCGCCAAATCCCGCCCGAGGGGTCAACGGTGCTCGAGGAAAAAGTCCAAAACAAACCCGGTAATTCCCTCAAGTTCTAGTGGCTTTAACAACGGGTATTTTTTTCGCGTTAACTGCTCCGAACCCCGGGCCGGGCTTTCGGAATTCGTACACGTAACAATCGTACGTGACAAGGTTAATTTTACGGTGGCGATGCCTCGCCAATTGCTTTATTGATTTTGCTCTATTGAATCCTTCGTTGGATGGGTCGCGGAGGCTATTTAACCGAGGGAATTATTATTCCAAACGTTTTAACAGCATTCGTTTCGGTAGCGTTTAATTGTAAGGTTTCTTATCGCATCGCATGCGAAACAGCGTAAGAAAATGTTGGACTACGTAGCTGAGGGAACAAATGAAAATAAAAGAGGAACATGATCTTTTTTCTAATTACAGGTCGAAGGTTTCCTATCGACTTGGCGAATTAAATGTGCAGTTTTAATACAGTTCAAATCGCTAAATGTCAAATTTACAGTTAGATTATACAGGGTGATTCAGTAACAATGGGAAAATCGAAAGCTGAAGATACTATACACGTGAAATGGTGACCATTGGCGCAAACATGCCTTATCCGAAAGTTGATAGTTTCGGAAATACAGGGTGTTGAAAGTTAAAATTTTAAATCGTTTTTT
>NW_019416379.1:394568-443612 GCF_000390285.2 Anoplophora glabripennis | reverse complement strand
GAAACTATATTTTTTTCAACACGCATCTTATTCGTCGCCTAAAAAAATATAGTTTCACAAATTTTCAAGTTCCTAACCTACATATTTTCAGAATAATCGCAAAAAAACGATTTAAAATTTTAACTCTCAACACCCTGTGTTTCCGAGACTATTAACTTTCGGATAAGGCATGTTTGCGCCAATGGTCACCATTTCACGTGTAGTATCTTCAGCTTTCGACTTTCCCAATGTTAATGAATCACCCTGTATACTGTATTTCCCTATATTTAGCTCACCACCTACGGCCGTTATTTTAGAAATAGAAAAAAATCTTAAATATAAAAATTTTCTTGTAGTGCTTTGTCATCAGTTCAAACAGGTGAACATCGAAAAAATGTTAAAAAACAGGCTTTTATTTTTTAAAACATACTATACCATATTTTTATATTTTTGTAAATACTTGTATCTTTAACAGTAAATGAGGTATTTAAAATTGATTATGCTATATCAAACCTCACATCACTGTAATCATAAAAAAGTAATTTATACAGAAATGAAAAAATATACAGGATGTTCCATTTTCATATTATCATAGTGTTTCTCTATTGTATAAACCACCTGTAGATATTATTTTTGGAAAAAAAATTACATATCAAATGGAATAAACGGAATCGTGTTCTATGTGTAAAAATATACAGGATAATTCTGTTAAGAAAAAATAAAAGTCTGTTTTTTGATACATTTGCGATGAATGAATGATTGTTTGAAATGAACAAAATTGTGGCGGCGCTTCAGGCAAATTCACAGAACGTTTATATTTAACGAATCGGTTGTGGGGGTGGTGCAAAATGTAAGAAAACACACTTGATTTGATATTTCTAATATATTTCTATGAAACCGAAGGGTGTGCTTCAAGAGCTTCTTTAGGTAAAAATAAACCAATTCAAATCAAATTACATACCATAGATATTACAATTTTGCGTCCTTAAATAGTTACGGATCTTAAACATTTTTTATTTCATTAAGAGAAATTAGCTTTATATAAATAAATGTATGCTTATTGTTTTGCTACAATATAAACGTCGCTAAGGAAAACTTAAACATTATTTTTGTTTCCATATCTTTTTTATTGCTGACAGAGATTTTAAGGAAGTGCAAGTTTCCTTTTTTAACGACACTTTAATGCATTGTAAAAAAGGTATACTTTACTTACCTACAAGTGAATCAATTAATTGGCGAGCACTTTTTTCTAAATTTTTTCAAGAAATTTGCACATAAAGTCGGTTGGTAGCCGGTAGTTGGTAGTAGGTAGTCGGTTTAAGGCGTGCTAATTCTGCCCGGGTTCGATTCCCGCGGCCGGTAGACCGTAGATTAACTAGCTATGCTTGTACGGAGGATTGGCACCCTGTGTGCAGGTATGGTAGGTAGGTAGTATGTGAGAGATTGACATCGGTTGGCATTCGACCACCCCCCTAATTAATAAGGTTTCCCAGGTTTCCATTATTCCTGCACCGAATGGTGGTTAGGGCCTACCAACATAAGTCGTTCCTGGGCGCAAATGCGGCCTGCTTGATAATAATAATAATATGCCGCCTCCTCTTGCACAAGTCTCCGACTTCTGGGCCAATTCTCGTAGTTAGATTGCGGGGTAGAGATATTATAAAGACACAACAAATGTACTTTTTACAGTAAAAAAAAATTGTTTTCAAAACACCAATGTTTCAAAAAAATTTTTAAACAAAAAGAATATGTCAAAAAACAAAAACTGTGTTCTTAATGGCAATAGCCTCTATCTAAGGTAAAAAAATAAACAAATATACAGGGTTTTTCACGTAACCCGTTCATTAAAAGTTTTTAAACTTCCAGTTACAATAGAAATTTGAAATTTTGACAGCTATCTGGGATCAATTCAATCATTTTTAAATGAAATATTTACAAGTGTGGGGTACTTCCGATTTCGCCGGAAGTGATATTATCTCCGTTATTTTAAATGGAATACTCAATTTTTTTATATCATTTATCGATTCTAGGAGTTAGGTAACCTCTGTCACCATATCCATGCCTTGAAAATTGATGGTTTTCGAGATATTTAGTTTTTTTTTTTTTAATTTTGACAGGTGAACGTCACGATTAATATTGAATATCTCTAACATTTGTATAGCTTGAAATGTCATATTTGCATTATTAGTAATAGATGTTATGTATTCTAGAAAATATGTCACATTTGATTCAGCTATGCACAAGGTCCTCAAAATTTTGAGAACACCAACAATTTATCAGTCAACAATATGTGGAATTAAATTCTACGTCGATTGATATAGGGGTTTGAGGACCCTGTGCATAGCTGGGTCAAATGTGGCACATTTTCTATGAATACATAACATCTACTACTAATAATGCAAATATAACCTGTCAAAATTTTTAAAAAATTTTAATATCTCGAATATCAATTTTCAAGGCATGGATGTGGTAACAGAAATCACTCAAATAAAATAACTCATCAATCGTTAAATGTTAAAATAACAGAGATGGCGTCATTTCCGACGAAACCGGAAGTACCGCACACTTGAAAATATTTCACTTAAAAAGAATGAATTGAACACAGATAGCTGTCGAAATTTCAAATTCCTATTGTTAACTGGAAGCTTAAAAACTTTTAATGTACGGGTTACGTAAAAACCCTGTATACTTCTCATAAGATACAAATACAGAAAGTTTTTCATTTTTGTGTGTAAAGCTATCACGGGGTTGGGTTTGAGTTTATAGCATCTCTTTTTCGCATTTCTTACATTGCTTTGTATATAACAGCAACTTTATTATTTCAATAACTTCAAAAATTTCAGAAGTATTGTCAAAATTAGTAAATAAAATAATGTTTTTGGACCCGTAGCTATTTCCTCGCATCTTATCCGAAATGTTTTTTTTTTTCTACAAAATCATTTGCTGAAAATGTTAATTGAAATTCTCAATAAATTAAAATTCAAAGCTATTTTGACGGTTGGTTACCGAACAATTTTGTAATATATTATTCCTTTACTGTTACAATACTAACAGATAAAATACATTCATAGATTTAAGAGAATGACTCGATTTAACACTAGGTCTGGATAGGCAGGAGTCTAAAGAGCAGAGGTACGCACCGAGTTATATTTCTAGAATTTATTTCTATTTAGCTGCTAGGTATTATGTATAATTATAATTAAATAAATTAGTTTGTTTTGAAGATAAGTACAACAATAAACACACACCACAATAATTGTTTAATAAAACAATTGTGATTAATATGTTTAATAATTATAAAAAGTACTGTCAGTATCATTCTCTAGTATAGTATAGTATGGGTAAATCACTATCGTCTTCTTAATATGGATATTTATATTCAACATTTAATAATGTAAACTTATATCCTTGGTTTACACGAATCACTGAAATGTCTGGCTTGTACTTTAAGTCGGTTCCTAGAAAGAAATTATTTTATGTACAGTCCCTCGGTGGACAATATTCATTTTCTGTAAAATCCCTTGACCTCAAAAGATCTTTATCTGGAATTATAAATACGCCAATAAAATATTTGTTACAAAATTATTACTTTCATTGTATCTTAGTTGCATCAAACAAATAAAAGTAAACGCTTAATTCTATTAAAAATCATTTGTGGCTTTAAAAAATTACGCACACAATTTACGGTATCTTTCATTCTTTAACGAGTATGGTAATATAGAGGCTCAAAGTAAGCGATAAATAGCGGCCTTTTCACATTTGCAAGCTGGAAAAGGGGCCGTAATTGAACGAGGCCGATAATAAAAGGAGAAAAAAAGTAATTGGAAAATCCCATTAAATTTGTTCAGTGCTTTTTCAGGTACCTGCGGCATTTTGGCACTTCTAACTTCAAACAAAGGAGCGCCCCCACCCCGGCTAGAACTGTCGGAGAAACGTACGGAAAGCTAAATACTGGAAAGGTCTGAAATGTGCTGATAAAATGTTATTTCAACAGTGTCTGCCTCGCTTTCTATATCTAATTACCTGAAAGCTAATTGTAAAATGGTCTGGGTGGCGACTAGTGTCATCTCTTGTCTGCATCCTGATGTTTACTTACCTTACTTGCATACCAAAATTACATGCAGAAGATTAATTCATTAATTCGTTGCACTGCTATGCAATTATTTAGGCAAAAATCGAACAAGGCGAAAATGTTAGCGTAAAATGGATAAGATGTTGAACTGAATTTCTTAATCTTGTTATGTTAAGAAATTTGTATCAAGAAAGCGATTTATAATGGTTACTTTGTATAGTCTTCAACAACATAGCATCGAAATACAGGGTGTTTGGAAAAAAATTGTAAAAAATTCCTATAAACATTGATCCTCCGGAGCACCATTACTGAGGTATGATATTTTTATAAAAGTATAGAACACGTTAAAATAAACAAAAAAACCTTATATGGCATGGGTCCTAAACTCAACCATTTCCGAGAAAAAAATTATCAAAATCTCCAACTTGATGTACAAAAGTTCCATTAATTAAGGAATATTGACATAACTGCGTGCATAGAATACCTTAAATTTCAATGTTAAATTTAAAATTTAATAAAATTTATATCGAGCAATGTGGGAATGGAGCAGAGGTTTATTAACACGAGGTACTAAGTTGTCCAGCAACCACCAATACGCAATTCAGTTGGTATCTGGATTCTACCGTGTCGGAGTGTTTTTTGCGTACCACTATTTCCTTTTCTTGAGGTATTTTCCAGCGAATGCGCGAAAATTGGATTCGAAGGTGTCGCGCGTGCATCGAAAATGGTGGTGGACATTTTGAGCATATGTTGTAGTTTGTTTTGTACTTGTGCGTTTAAAAATTACTGAATTTTGCTTTTTGGTAAGTACCTAAATTATTTTTAATACGTATGATTATTTGGACGACGTGAATCTTTGGGTACTTTAATTACATATTTTTCAAATTCATAATTTGATTAAAAGTTAAGTTCCTGTTTTAAGAGATTCATAATTACTAAAATTCGAGCTAAAATTTATGCAAAACACTATCTTCGTACTACAAAATCGATACATTTTATTTTAACTGTTTATTTAAAAACTGGAAAACAATTGTCTTGAAATTTACTAAATGTTTCAAAATAATAGTTGTTTACATTTTGTGATGAAAATCAAAAATATTAATACTCGTTGTTTTTTGAAAACTGTTAATCTTATGCCCCTGTAATATACAACTTTTTTGTTCATTTATCTCATGCTGAAGTAATGGCAGTCAAACTTCTTACACCCTGTATGCTCTATACCAACATAAACGTGAATAAATAACGAATATTTGCCACAGTTTTTAATCTTGTTATGTTACGACATTTTTCAAAAAAATCGGCAAAAATTTTTGTAATGGTAACTTCATAATATGCTCTTAACATATCTTGTTTATTTACCTTATTTGCATGTTTAATTACCTTACTTGCATACCAAAATTAGGCACAGATTAATAATAATACACCCTTCAACTGATATGTTTTCGGCAAAAGAAACAAAAATCAAAAGTGAGGTGAAAATGTTAGTTTTTTTTGTTTTTTAATAAAGGTTGCCTCTGTACTACTGATTTAATACGATTGTTTAGTGTTATCTAACATTATTAAAAAACATCGAAAAATAGGCAAGTAGTACCTAGTTGTCTAAGGGGGATTCTAACGCACTTCTAGGGTACCACCAGGCTACCGTCATCCGGAGCTGGCATTAGATCTCCAGCAGCCATGGCTATGCTGTCCTCCAAGGTCATGCGGAAGAAGTGTCAGTGGGGAGCGGGGGTGGGGAATCTGAATTGCAGAAGAAGAGGCGAAAGCCCGTAGACAATGACCAGGAGGCGGTACCAGGTGCGTGCATGAGCAGCGGCGGGAGACAGCTCTGGATGGTGGTAGCGCGGTGGTAGCCTGGAAATGCGTTAGAATACCCTTTAGACAACTACTGCAAGTTATTGTTAACATTGTTTTGTAGGCTAGCTAATTTAAACAAGTTTTGTAAGTATTTTTAGTTTTCGTGTAATATTTCCACTTTAATTTTAAAAAAATCGTTAATTTTTTAGTATACACATGATACTACTTATACATTGTAAAAAATCGGTGTGAGTGAAAGCAATAAATGTTCGTAGTGAATCCATTTTCACTCAGTATTGGGCATTTTGATCATTTTACTCATTTGTGATTATATTTAAACTAAAACTGAGTACCTTCACTCAAATATAGGTATTCCTTAAATAAATTCTTCACGTTAACCTGTATTTGATGGTCCAGAAAGGTGTGATCGCTAGGAGAACAGGTTTTAGCCAGCGGCGGTGGGTCTCAGCTGGCGGATCTCAGCCAGGACAGGAGGAGGCCCCGCGAATTGAATTAATTTCAACATTGTATATCCTAATTAATCGTTTATGAGTGATTTAGTCTTGCACTCAATATTTAGTTAATTAAAAACCAAGTCTGAGAGAATGACTCGATAATAGTTATCATATTAATAATATTCCTAGGGGACTAACAAGAGCAACAAAATCATCATTAAAATAATCATCAAATGATTAAAAAGCCTTCATTTTAAGAAAGTTCCTTATTCTCATTTTATAGTGAGCATTACACAAGGACCTAATTGCTTCAGGTAGCATATTAAAAAAGCGCACGCAATAGTAATTAGAACCGACTATAGTTCTACTTAGTCTAAGAGGAACAGGGTTTATATTGTACCTGTTTCTAGTAGGATAATCATGGTTTATAAAATGTTGACGAAACATATGGATATTTTCCTTAATATACAAGAGACATTCTAAAATATAGACACTTGGTAGTGTAAGTATGCCATATTTCTTAAATTGTTGTTTACAGTCCGCTCTATAGGGTAACCCAACAATAATGCGAATACATTTGCGTTGTAATTTAAAAATTTTATCTGCTTGGCAAGAATGACCCCAGTTCAAAATAGCATAGCACAGATGTGAGTGAAAAAAGCCATAATAGGCTGATAGCAATGTTTTTATCGAAACAGAATTAACAAGGCTTCTGATCAGAAACATCTTTTTAGATAGTTTTTTAGACAACTCGTCAATATGTTGCTTCCAAGACATTTGGCGATCAATGTTCACTCCGAGAAATTTCACTTGCGAGGCGCAATTGGTGAACTTATTATGCACATAACGCAAAGTAAATAAAATAGATTGAGTTTGTTTTGAATGAGATACATTTTATTTGCCAAAAACCACTGCTTAACGTTATCCTGTGTTATTTGAACATTATTATGAAGGACGCTGGCCTGACCTGCACTATTTAGGATCGTAGTATCATCCGCAAAGAGGATAAACTTGGAAATGCTATCATTATTTGGTAGATCGTTTATATAAATGAGAAACAGTACAGGCCCAAGGACTGATCCTTGTGGGACTCCGTGATTCATGGTTAAGCATGAAGATTTACTTCCATTAAAAGAGACAAATTGAGATCTGTCACTCAGGTATGATTTGATAAGGGAGATACTATTGGATCAAAGTTATAGCGCGAAAGTTTTTGAATCAAAATGTTGTGGCTCACACAGTCAAAAGCCTTAGTAAGGTCATATAAAGTACTATTACTAATGTCTTTATTCTCAAAGCCACTCAGAACTGAGTGCATTAAGTTGTTTATTGCTAGTGAGGTGGACCTTTTATTACGAAAGCCAAATTGACAGGAGTGAAATAAGTTGTTAGTTTCAAAATATTCATTAATTTGATACTTTTGGATCTTTTCCAAAATTTTGGATATAATTGGAGTTAAGGAGATGGGTCTATAGTTAGACGGGTCATCCATGGGTCCCTTCTTATGAATAGGAATAACTTTTGCTAGATTAAGAATATCAGGGAACATATTATTCCTGATACACTCGTTAGTTAAATAGGTAAGGGAACTAACAATTAAATGTTTAATAGTTTTTATAATCTTTGTATTGATATTATACGGATCCATACTTGACGTGTTTTTAAGCTGACTTATAGTGTCTCTCAATTCATTGAAGGTGACTTCACGATAGCTGAAATTAATGCGTGGATTAACATGACATAGATAATCCTCAAAGCTACTATTAGAATTTGGCAGGTTATCAAGAATATTTTGAGCAATATTAGCGAAGAACTGATTAAATATATGTGCATTAATTTGGTCCGGAGGTGACTCCACCTTATAACTTGCACCATGTTTTTTTATGACTTGCCACATGGCAGCCTGAGGATTACTAGAATTATTGATAAAATAGTCGTTAGCAGCTTTTTTTGCTTTAGAAATTTCACGCCTATATCTACCCCTAACAGAATTTATCACATCTTTAGTGACAAAACTAGGATCTCTCCTATAAATATCATTCAAGAAACCAATGTAATCCCTCTCATTCTTAAGATGGTCATCAAACTAGGATGTACCAGGCAAATTAAAACTGCTACTAAGTTTAGTTTTTAGGGGAAAGCTAAGTTCCACAGCTGAGGTTAATATATCCATGAACAACTCAAATTTCTTATTTAAATCAATGATATCATTTTTTAAAAAAGTCCAATTTATTAGAGAAAATGTCAACTCTAAATTGGCTGTATACACTCAGAATAGAGTCAAAAGTCGCTTAATTGATAGTCAGCAGTTACTCGGAAGTGAGTAAAACTCACTCTTTTCTGATGCAGTAGTTTCACACAGTTGTACTTATACTAATAGAGTGAAAATTTCACTCAATCGGGTGTGGATAGAAATTGATACATTATTTTGTAAAATTGAATGAGTAGTGAAATTTTTTTACAGTGTATAGCCACTGACATAAAATATTAATATTTTTACAAACATATATTAACAATTATTGTTTTAATTGTTTTCGTGCTCTGAAAAAACATTTGTACGCTAGTGGTGCACTGATTGATTGGATTCAAGCTGAAACTCATTTTTACAAAACAATAGCGCGACGGAAAATTTTATTTTGTAAATTTAAAACGTCATCACAGGAAAATAATGCATCTCGTAGACAAGATGAGTTTGCTCAAACTGTAATATTACAATAAAAACTCCACATTATTTTAAAACAAATTACTTTCTTATATTTTCCTTAGGAACATAAACAATATTTCATCCTACAGATAAGATCAGTTTCAATTGAAAAAAAAAAAAAAAATTATTTGTGTTGAAATATGTTCAAGGCTGTCAGTGGAAATAAATTGAAGCAGAATTGTACATTAACCTAAATCGCGAATATCGCATATCGAAAAAATCCCGTCTCGAATTATTCCGAACGTTTTTATTCACGAAAAGAACCCTTTAGCATAATAGGAATGGATTCTTCGGCCAACATAAACGTTTGTACAAAAAACACTCGATCTTTGTTAGCCTGAAAGGGCCCGTGACGCTTTTACCGTACCGAGAAATTGATATTTATCTTTACCCTGGACAAACCTAATGTGTTTTCTAAGGAAATAAATTGTACCGGAGTCAAATGCTAATAGAGTGTCGGCGGAACAAAAAAAAGCGTCCAAAGCATTTTCATGTTGGATAGAAGAGGCGAGGATAGCGTAATGGACGCGGCATACTATTTAACTTTAACAAAAGAGTGTTTAATAGGCGAGGCAGCGTAGTAAGTAAATTCAAGTCATATTTTTATGGTAATGGATTTTGTTCCACTAAGATGTAGTTTTAAAAACAAAGGTTGGATGAAAAATTAGTTTCCATTTTTTGTTAATAACGCAGAAAAGAGAACTTATACTATTATTCATAATTGTATTGTATTAAAAAAAAATGTTTTGGTAATAATTTTTGCAACTTTAACACAGAAAACGTAACTTATGGCATGGAAATATGTCGATAAAAAAAGTTGCCTGTATATTACAAATGTTCTCATTATCAATGTAGGTATATAAAAAATTATTTAAGCAAATTTTTTACTTTACCGCGTGTTAGCGTTTTACCAACATACAGGGTGGGCCATTAGTGTTAGAAAGTAAAATAGGCCCTTTTTACTCATAATACAGAAAAAAGGTTTATATAAAAGTTATACATAATCAAGAAACCTAAACTACAAAATTAATTTGATACATACAGGGTCATGAGTAAAAACGGGACACGCCAAATATTACGTTTTTTAAATGGAACACCCTGTATATTTTTAAACATGGATTTCCGAGAAAATTTTACATATGGCAATATAAAATTTTAGTGCGAGGTTGCCAAGTTATGTAGAAAATTCCTCGAATTTTGGAAAAACACGACCTCGAAGAAGTTGTATTAACTTTCAGTTACTAATACTTAGAACAAAATAATCAGGCAGAGTTATATGGCAAATGTTAGACAAAGGCTCCTATATTAGTTATCGATATTTTATACAGGGCATTTTTTATAATACGATCATTTTAAGAACTGTTCAAGCTTGATTTTCTAAAATTTTTCAAATGGAACACCCTGCATTTTATTGTTCTATTTTATTCACATATCAGTCCACTTCAAGTTTTATTAAGTATGTTCTACACCTAAAGTTGTTATTTTTCAAGATTTAGCAACATTTCTGATTAGAATTATAGAATACCACAAATAAATATTAATTAATAAAATTAATTCTAAATGGAATGATAAAATTATAAACTGACAAGTTGACAGAATGTGACAGTTTTTTCCAAAGCCATTTTGTGCTACCGAAAATAATAAAAATTAGGTTTTTCCAGAAATGTTGCTATATCTTAAAAACTAACAACTTTAGGTGTAGAACATACTTAATAAAACTTGAAGTGGACTGATATGTGAATAAAATAGAACAATAAAATACAGGGTGTTCCATTTGAAAAATTTTAGAAAATCAAGTTTGAACTTTCTTAAAATGCCCTGTATAAAATATCGATATTAGCTAATTTTTTTTTCTGTATTATGAATTATAAGGGAGTTATTTTACTTTCTCACAGTAATGGCCCACCCCGTATATCCTGATGTTATATCCTGATATTTTTATTTTAAATTCGGTAATTTAAATATTATTAACTAAATTAATCTAATTTAGTGATATAAGTGAAGTTTTCTTGGTTTTAGATGAACATGTAAAAACTAATACCAAATTTCTCAGTATAGTAATAGATTAAAATCATTAGGCAATACATAGTAGAAACAATTGAATTTGCAGTTTATACACTAACATTTTACTAAACTGACATACATTTGTTATTCCATGAATTTTCAATAACTGCGTTATCAAATTTATATAGATGAACACTCATCGGAATTGAATTGTTTTATCAAATAATTTGGAATAACAATATTGTATGCGCTGATTAATATTTTGTTTAGAACATAATGTAATATTTAAAAGTCATTATTTAATGTTAAAATTTACATAAATACGTTAAATTCAAATAAAGTATATAAAATGTTATAAATAAATTATATTGTGATGGACAAGTGATCTGCACAGGATGTATTCTAAATATGATTATTACATAAAATTTTAAACCTTCAGGTATAAGTTCAAAAGGACTTTTCTTAATAGTTAAAAATAAAAAGTTGATAATGCATTCGCTGCTATTCTGAGCATATAATCATTTATAAATACCTATGAATATTTCTGATGGGCATCTGAGTTAGGTAACTCGGATGCACATGTTGTACCAAATGATACAACAAATATTGACTAAAAAAAAAACGTTTTTTATTCCCTTTATAAAACAATTTACATATTTTTTCCCCTTCCTGAACCAGAATCTTCAATTTCGACACATTATTTTCTTGATAAATTTTTGTCTAAAAAATACAGTGTGGAACAGCCAAATGGAATAAATTGAATATTTCAATTATTGTGCACATTTATAAAAAATCCGGAGACACATCGATTGTGGATTCTGAAATGACATCTTGTAACGTAAAAATTTCATCCCCAAATTTAACACAATTCGAGTGGCAGTTGCAACCCCTAAAATTTTAAATGAGAAGTAGAAGCTTGGGATACCTCATTCCAAAGGTATTTTCATTCTCTATGCAAAAACACTATGGTTTTAATATTTATTTAAAAAATTAATGGTCTTAACGAAATTTGTTACAACAAACAAAAATATAAAAACAGCGTTTTGTTCTTGCAGAGATTGGAGTTGATTTTGCTATAACTATGGGCTCCATTGTTCAATCTTTTCACGCATTCAACAATTCTAACATAGTCCTGGTCCATATAATACTAGTCACAAAACGTTTCCCAAAATTGAGGTTTTATGTACAGCACTCCCTGACTTCCAATTACTATTATAAACATTACTGCTAAAACCTTCAATTTTATTTCTCTAAACACAATTATCTATGCATTACCTACAAAACTAAATCACCATTCAGTACTATTCGGAAAACGATTTGGATAGAGCGCCTTCATTACAAAGTCACATTTTTGTCGTTTTTTTGATAGGGATTATTGAATTTTACTGATTATTTTCCTAGTAATAATAATAGTAATAATAATCATAATATCTTTACCTTTCATTCTAATTGCAAGGATGAGCCCCGAAGGCGAAGACTTGTGCGGGAAAGAGGGCGGCATATTACTATTCATAGGCCGCATGTACGCCCAGGAACGACTTACGTTGTAGGTAAGACACCATTCAGTGCAGGAATAAGGAAAATAGTGCTTAACTCCTCTTTTCTAATGTAGCTGATCTACGGTCTTATGACCGCGGGTATCGAACCCGCGACAGTGGCAATCATCGATTCAAGTACCGACGGATTGAGTAATACTGAATATATTCCTATAATATTTGTGTTTTTATTATCATTCTTACTATTACCTATAACAAATTTCACATACAAACGTATTTTTATCAAATTATATCAAATATTTTTCCGTGATATTGATATGAATCAATTGCCACCTGAAGTTAATATTGAAATAACAAACGAATATAAGGCTGTTAGAAATACAATAACAGTTTTCTTCTTGTAACAAATCCATGATTTATTTAAAATATAAGGTGTGCTAGAAAGTAAAATAACTCCCTTGTTATTCATAATACAGAAAAAAGTATATATAAATGTTGTACAGAATCAAAAAACCTAAACGACAAAATTAATTTGAAACGTACAGGGCGATTAGTAAAAATGGGACACGCCAAATATTACATTTTTTAAATGGAACACCCTGTATATTTTTAAACATGGATTTCCGAGAAAATTCTATAGAGCAATATATCTTATATTTTCAACAGGTCGCAATTAGTAACTATTAGTGGTTACAAATCTCCCCTCTACGTTGAAATGTCAGGTGTTCCTCAGGGATCACATTTGGGACCTTTACAATTTTTAATCTATATTAACGATATCCGTCATTGTTTCAAATTTTGTAAATTTTTAATCTATGCAGACGATTTGAAAATTTACTCTCAAATAAATAATTCCGATATTGCCCACCAGGAAGATTTAAACTCTTTCTTTGAATATTGTAAATTGAACAAGCTTCAATTAAATTTAAGTAAATGTTTCTATATTTGTTTTACCCGTAACCAAAATATATACTCTAATAATTATAACTTTATTAAGAATATTTTAAATCAAGTTGAAGAAATAAAAGATCTTGGGGTTGTCTTTGAGAGGAAAATTAGTTTTTCTTCACACATTGATTATATAACTTTAAAAAACAACAAAATGCTCGGTTTCATTGTCAGAATTTGTAAAAATTTTTGGTGAATTTTTGCTATTAAATCTGTATATTTTACATACGTGCACAGCATAATCAATTTTGCATCTAATGTATGGAGTCCTTAATATACCATATATAATTCTTTTCTTGAGGCCATACAGAACAGATTTATGCGATATTTACACTACAAGGAGAGTGGTGTGTATTCTTTTCATTGTAGCACGATGTTACGAAATCATTATCATATTATTTCATTGGAGAATTGAAGAATTATTGCCGAAGCAGTATTTTTGAGTATGCTTCTTAATGATTTTATTGATTCCCCAGATTTATTAGCCTTGATCTGTTTACATGTACCACAACATGATTTTAGAGTAAATGCACTGTTTCTTGAGACTTTTTATAGAACTAATTCTGGTCAAAACTGTCCTATAAATAGAATATGCAGACATTTTAATTTGTACTGTAAGTACTGTAGATATTTTTCATTATCTCGCTCATTAGTTTTAAAAGATTTTTAAAGGGAACTATTATTGTAAATTAACATTTTCTAGTATAATAATCTTTTCTGTACTTTTATATTCAATTAGCTTTAAGTAATTTGTGAACATTGTTTTGGGCTATAAAACCTTCTCCATAAATAAATAAATAAATAAACAGTTCAATACCTTGTATATCTCTCATACTGATGTGACTATCTGATCAACTTCGATCGGGTAATTCGTCGATAATTCCCCAACGAGAAACAACCCCGCTGAAAATCTAATACATCGCCCTGATGATATCTGCTTACGCATTAACACACAAACATACGCAAAGCCGGCGCCGTGTCAGATAAATTGAAAACGCTACCTGTGTTTAACAGCGTGTGAAATAATTATGCACAGAGATAGACGTGTTTACACTTTGGGGTGTACATTTAATTAAAGTTATTTCAGTTTTACGCTGCTCGCCCTAACGTGTGCTGAAACAATTTATATTAAAATGTGCAGCGAATAGTTTGTAGGGTCCTTTGGAGGAAAACACCAACAATTTTATGAGCGAGGGGAGTGTGGGAACGGTGATGAAAAAGTTTTAATTAGGTAACCGGAATGAGAAATTTTAATCACGTTTAAAACTATTAAGGGCTGGTACAGGTAATAGTTGAGAAGTTAATTGCATTAATTGAAGTTAAAATTAAAATGCACCTTAGTCCTTTAATATATCGGGTGTAACTTCGAATGAGGATCATATTTATACGGAGTTGACCTTTAGAAACAAATAAGTAAGTTCGGTTTTTTAAATTCCGTCATAAAAACTGATTTTTCTAACTCTTTTCAATAATTTTCATACTCCGCCGCTGGACAGGCTAGTATAACCTAAAATAACCGCATGACCTAATGTGTAAATTGTTGTACGGTCTCATCGTTCTTTCCATTTAGCTGCAACATTCGCATAAATTCCTATGATTCCCTATGTTACACAGTTTGGTAAATTAGATTTAGCTGAAGTATATATTTTGAGACGAAAGTCAGTACATCACTATTTCTGTGATTAAAATTTAATCAGTATTCCGCAATGTTGCATGTTACATTTTATTGTCGACCGGCTAAAACCGTTGAAATCCCTTGTATATGTTATGGTCAAAAAAATTCAATTTGATATGAGATACTTGTGACATTAGTGTTAGTACCCTATCAGAAATGATAGCTGTGCTAATATTATATTCAAATATACATCCATATACGCACATATTTTTTTATATTGTTTATATACAGGGTGTATCTAAATAACATCGAAAAATGTAAGGGGCGATTCTTTGATGAAAATTAAGGGGTCTCTCGTATACATTTTTTTTGAAAAAACTGCCCTGAAAAAATAAACAAAATTATTTTTCTTTTTTATTTTCCATAAAGAGCTTAAGCTAAAGAAACCAAACATGGTGAACATTATCTATCAGAAAAACTACACTTTTTTCAACCCTGAAGTATTTTTGTAAGGGGTTGAAATAATCAACCTCTATGACATTTCTCTTATAATTTTTTTCCATTTGAAAAATATCTTTAAAAAGCCATACTAACTTTTTGATCTCTTCAAGTTTTTTCGAAAAGTTAAGGATCTATGAGAAAAAAATAAATGTACTGCAATGCATTTTTAAAAAGATGAGCTGTTTAACGCGAGTGTATTTTACCGAAAGATCTAGGGCCTGTTCATTGCCTATTGCCTATTTATTTATTTAGACTAAACTATCCAACAGGAACAAGTCCTAATTACATGATAGTGAGAAGAAAAATAAATAAATATAAACAGGTTATATAACAAAAATATATAGTATATAGTAGTAAAACACTAAGCAAAAAATGCATATAAGAAAGTTGTATCAGAAAATAAAATTAATTAAAACAAAAAAAAATAAGATGTCACAACAAATGAATATGTCAAGTATATTATTTACAAATCAATATACAAATTTTTGAATAACAATACAATTTATACACACATACATACATACATATTACAATACAAAAAATACAAACTAAGAAGCGGGGGGAAGGACAAACAAATACTTTTGATATGTTTAACATTTGAATTAAATATATCTATAAAAGTGTATAGTAGATCATAACTTCTATACATCTTGTAGAAAGGAGAATAAAGTAATATAACGAGCGTTCAAATAAAAACGTGGTCAAGTTGGTTCTGAAAAGTTGGACGTAGGGCGTAGCGTATAGCAAATGAACTTAAACGTCATCTGTCAAAGCGCTATATCGCCGCTATCAATTTGAATATTTTCGTTTTACAAAGCGTTTAAAATGGTGTTTTCTCAAGAACAAAAAGTGTTTATTATAGAGTCCTACTTTAGAAATGTTTCATAGAATTTCAAAATCAATTTCCCGGCGTTGTTGAGTACAAAATTTTTCAAAGTGCAGTTCAGCGTTGTGTTAATGTTTTTCGTGAAACGGGCAGTGTAACAAGAAAAGAAGGAAGCGGCCGACCTAAAAAGCGGACTGAAGAATTAAAAGAAAATGTCCAACAAATAATGGAAAATGCGCCAAGAACTTCTGTACGTGTTTTATCACAAATGGTGGGAGTATCAGTCGGTACCTGCCACACAGTGTTAAAAAAAGATTTGCGTTTGTTCTCCTATCGTTTAACTTGTCAGCAAGAACTTCATGAAGTTGATTTTCCGCGACGGGCTGTATTTTGTGAATGGTTTTTAAACAACTACGGTGAACTTATAATATCACCTTTTTTTTCTGATGAAGCCTGGTTTCATTTAAGTGGTTACGTAAACTCACAGAATATGAGAATGTGGTCTTCTGAAAAACCAGATAACTTTTTTGTCGAGGGCCCTCTACACGCTCAAAAAATTGGAGTTTGGTGTGCTCTCAATCGAAGGAGGATTTATGGACCTATTTTTTTTAATGGTACTCTTACTGCGCAAAGGTATAGAGAAGAAATTATCGCTCCTTTTGTTAACCAGCTGGAAGAAAACGAAATTACAAACTTTTACTTTCAACAAGATGGCGCAAGGGCACATACGGCAGGCGAGACGATGAATATGTTGAGGGAAGTTTTCCAAAATCGACTAATAAGTCTCAATGCTGAACATGAATTTCCACCGAGGTCATGTGATATTACGCCGTGTGATTTCTTTTTGTGGCCTTACCTTAAAAACACTATTTTTGAACTGCCTATTCCTGATTTAAACCATCTGCAGGCTCGACTTATAGACAAGATTCGTGAAATTAACAATACCCCGAGCATCTTAGAAAATGTCTTTAATTCTTTGAGGAACAGGTGTGAAAAGTGCTTGGAACAAGGAGGGGGACACTTTCCGCAGCTCCTTTAATTGTTTGTTATTGTTATCACGATTATTCTTTAAAATAAAGTTATATAGTCATTAACGTTATTGAAACTGACAGCTGCTATACAGCTCGTTGAGAAATGAGGTTAAGTTGGTCGCTATAAGCTACTCCCTACGTCCAATGTGTCAGAGCCAACTTCGACCACGTTTTTATTTGAACGCTCGTTATTACTGTTGGCTGTTTTTTAAGTAGAACATTTTAAACTCTTTATTTTGATTTCTGAAGGTTTTAGGTATGACAAAATTGGTTGGTAAGGATATAATGAATTACATTAAATAGAAATATTATGGAATGCATATTGCGACGAACAAGTAGAGAATTGCCTTCAAATCTTCGAAGAAGCAATTCTTGAGAATATCCAATTGGAGGGTAGGTATTGCCCTCTTTAAATGCTAAGAATTTAAACAGCTTACGTTGCACCCTGTCAAGCGCTTCGATATACATATTTAGTATAAATGTCAATATCATTTATTGTTACTGTTTCTTAATCTTTCACAAGTTTTATGATTTTGTGAAAATATTAGTTGATAAACCGAAAATGTGGTTAACTTTTCAGTGGAGAACTTTTTCAAAGAATTTTATACCAAAAATCAAAGAATCTCCCTTTACAATTTTTAGGTGTTATTTAGATACACCCTGTACATTTCACAAGATAAATTCGTTGCTCCAGGGTTACCATTATTAATAAAAATTATTCGGTGGACAGTTAATAAAAATAAATATGTTAACTTTGACATTGATAAGGAAATATCCATGGTAATTATATGCTGTGTAAGATCGTTAAAAATTGCGGCGTCTTTTCATTTGCAATATTTGATTATTGTCCATGGTTTCCCCCAAAACTTTTTATCAAGAATAACTTTTTCTCGGAAAATCAACAACAAAAAAGTTTGAACACATGTCAAAAGTTAAGAGCTAGTCCACTTAAATAGTTCTTAAAGTGTTTATACAGAGTGACCCATTTGAAAGCGGGCCACCCTCATAACATTTTTATTTATGGAGCGATTTTGACGAAATTTTTTTTGAAATGTAGAGGGGGGAAAAGTGTATTTTGGGGCCAAGCGCCGTCCAGTTCTTTTTTAAACTAAGGCCTACTAGATCACATTCAGAGGCTGAAAAATCCAGAATCCATATTAGCGATTTTTTTAGAAAAAATCTGCGTACGCCACTGGATTCGGCGTCCCCTGAAATGGATCTGTACCAAATTTCATGAAAAAATATTCAACATTAACGATTCTGCGGCTAAATTGCTGTCAAATTGTTTATTATGCATAAAGAAACTTTTTATCTAGTAACCCATGCGATAATAAATCAATCACAACAAATATTTAATAACACGTTTAATAGACATCATTATACCAAAATACAATGAAACAGACAGAAAAATGAACGAGAAATTAACATAAAATTTACAAAAAATACAATAAAATAAAATTAACACACATGAATTAAATTAAATTCTGGAATTTTCAACTAAATCTTCATTTAATTGAATGCATTTATTGTATTGTTTTTGAATGTGTGCCATAACATTAGACAATTGATGTGTTGTAATTTCAGCGCATGCCTATCTTCTTCTTTCGCGCAGTTCTTCTGCATTCATTGGACGAGTGTAGTAAACTTTTTCTTTAATGAACCCCCATAAAAAAAATCTAGGAGAGGCAACATTTACAAAAATATTCATTCAATTAAATGGAGATTTAGTTGAAAATTCCAGAATTTAATTTAATTCATGTGTGTTAATTTTATTTTATTGTATTTTTTGTAAATTTTATGTTAATTTCTCGTTCATTTTTCTGTCTGTTTCATTGTATTTTGGTATAATGATGTCTATTAAACGTGTTATTAAATATTTGTTGTGATTGATTTATTATCGCATGGGTTACTAGATAAAAAGTTTCTTTATGCATAATAAACAATTTGACAGCAATTTAGCCGCAGAATCGTTAATGTTGAATATTTTTTCATGAAATTTGGTACAGATCCATTTCAGGGGACGCCGAATCCAGTGGCGTACGCAGATTTTTTCTAAAAAAATCGCTAATATGGATTCTGGATTTTTCAGCCTCTGAATGTGATCTAGTAGGCCTTAGTTTAAAAAAGAACTGGACGGCGCTTGGCCCCAAAATACACTTTTCCCCCCTCTACATTTCAAAAAAAATTTCGTCAAAATCGCTCCATAAATAAAAATGTTATGAGGGTGGCCCGCTTTCAAATGGGTCACTCTGTATGTGCTAGGAATATTAGTTTTATCAACTGTTCAGATATGCAAAACAAAATTTTAATTGATAACATTATCGTATTTTGTTTACCGCCTAAAGAACCCCTTCGACTTCGTAAACGCCCTATATATTCTCAGTTGTACTTTTGCCATAAATTTTCCAAATGCAAACCTGGAAAGCAGTGGTTTCGAAACCCGAAGGTCTCGGACCTTTTCCCTCCCGATAATCGTCCGATTAAAATGCAGGACGTAAGTGGCCGAGTCCGTATTATTCCTTGTATGCGCCTCTAAAAACGTCATAACCCTCGGTCCTTACAAAAGCCGTTCCAAATCCTTTTCCGGCCGCCGTGTCCCTATGTGACGACCCCGGGTCTCGGCCCCACGTACGGCGTGACCTTCACGTACTAGGATATTGTTGACGCCGCAATAGCGAAACGTCGTGTCGGGGCCCCGATGGCTTTGCGAAAGGCGATACGACGGCGAACTTACGGGGTTATTTATGTCGAAGGGCGTGGTCTGTGCCGAGTTTCTCGACCCAAGTATTGTGTACTACATGACTCATGCGAGGGCATGGTATATGGATACGTGGCGCTGAAATTGTAAAATCAGTCGTTTCGCATAGTTCTCTAACATATTGTCATGCCCTTTGCTCTGTGTCGGGTCTACTCGTCTCCATTACAACGTCTGAGCTGACAATTGAATGCTGGACACACTCTTCTCTGGTAGATCTTTAACAGTTTGCTCGGCTATTTTTTTTGCTACAGTTCTGAGGATTAAAACTTTGTTTTTTGTACCGTAAGTGGAAATTTCTTCTAGTGCCGGACTAGGTAAGCTTGTAAAGAAAATATACAGGGTGTCCCAAATGGCCCGAACCTTCCACCTACCAAAAATATTTCAGGTAAGCGATGCAGGATATCAAGAAATGAAAATGCTGGTGACGTTGGATTTAACCTTGACCTTAAGATCCAAGGTCAAACCATTGTCAACTTGAAAGTATTAAATAGAACGTTCTATTTTTTATACCAGTATACCATAGAGCACCAAATTTTACCTCTGAATATGGAGTCAGAAAATTTGTTCGTTTATACAGGTCAGTATTAAATTGTGGAGGAAAATATTATGCAAAATTTCTAAAATTTTAACTAGTTAGATGGTGAGCTTAGGTTTGACCTAAGGTCAATTTAGTGACAAATGGAATACGGTATTTTTCAACCGAAACTTTTAGTATGACCTTGACACCTTGATTTAGTATGACCTTGACCTTGATTTAACATTATCAGGACAAAATTTGATGAAAGGACATTCTGATGGCTGATATTTAATCAGCTTTAGGTCAAATCTAAAGTCACCATCTAATTTGTCTTTCAAAATCCTATGAAAACTTAAAACTATTTTGTCGAATTATCCAGAGAAAATGAGTTTGACCTCCAAAACCTACAAGGACATACCCGAAAAATTGTCCGACCCCGTGCTTGGACATAAAATTTAGCGATCTGCATATTGCGGGCATTATAAATGGGATGTTCTATTTAATTTTTTTTAAGTTTGTCCTTGGTTCGACTTTGAAACTAAGGTCAAGGTCAAACTCACCGACATATTGCTTTCCTACAATTATGTCTGAAACTTTTTTTGAGCATTTTGTTGATTCCAGCATTCCAAAAGTTTGGTGAAAATTGCAACTGTCTCACTGCCGGCTGCTCACCGGTTTCTGGTTATCTCTGGCTATCGTACGTAGTGCCGGTGGAGCGACGGCTCTGCTCTGTAGACCTCTCCGAGTTAGAAATTCAAAAGTGTGGAGGTTTTTGATAGTTTACTTGTGGCCTTTCATACGATAATATTTCTAATATTGCCGTTTAAAATGTATTTGTGACTGAAATACAGAAATATCGATGAAATTTCAAAGCTAGAAAATTACGTACGTTATAAATGATAATGATGGAAACTAGAATGTTAAACTTAGTTGTTAGCTAATCGATAACAATATTAGTCCAGTCAATGACCATTTTCCCGTATAATTTTGCCAAACAGCACCGATTTTCATAAAAATTTGGATTTAGGTTCTACTTATCCTCTACTTCAAAGTTGACCTTGTACCGGGGGTTGCTTTTACCCTGGGAGTGGATGCCCTTCCCCCCTTCTCGGGCGTGAAAAATGTTTCATTGAAAATAAATCGATATATTGACTAATTCTAAGCAACTTTTGTTCTATAAAGTTTTTTCTAAAAGTCGACACTTTTCGACTTATTCGCGAGTAAAAGTGTAAATTTTTTAACAAAAAAAAAACACTTTTTCAAACGGTTTTTTACAAATAACTTAAAAAGTATTTTATCAAAAAAATCATTATAAAAAATGTAGCTTATAAAAAACAAAAAGAATGGTGTGCTTATGGTGTTTGTAGACCCAATATAAGCGGAGTAATAGCTTGTGGAAAGTTGGTTATTATTCGTCAAACGCCAAAATTGAAAGTTTGAACGTGAAATAACCAAAAACCAATGCATTTTTCAGGGAATACTCATAGCACCTTTTTTAAATTACTTGAAAAAACCTTTATTTTTATTATTTTATAAACGTCCCTATCATCAAACCTAAGCGAGTTATGACGAAAATAAAGTTGGTCCGTATTTTTTTCGACGACAAAAAACGTGAAAATCACCCCCTAATTACCACCCCAATTGAAAATAATCGTTACCAGTTCACAATTTACTTTATTTATGTACTTGTAATATACTCTAGAAGTTTGACGGGTTTAAAGTGCTTAGTTTTCAAAAAAGTTGAGCTTGAAGTGAAAAAAAAATTTGTATTTTTGGAAAAAATTGTCTTTTCTTCAAAATAACTCAAAAACTATTAATGATACGCAACATTTTGTAGAGTACGAAATTGTAGGTTTTATTTTTTTGAAAAATTTGTTTTTTTTTTCTGTAGGATAAAAATTAAGTAAGATATGACCGTTTAAAGTTTGTATATGTTCGTAAATAGCAACTTGTTCAAGCCCTTTCAGCTTAAACCCTTACAAAAATAAGGGCTGAAAGAATTTAACTTAACTGTTTGATCTTATAGCCCTTAAAAAAACTACAAAATGGTTGTTTGAAGGGTTTGATAAAATAAAAACTAAACGAGTTATGGTAAAAAGATAATCACATATTTTTGCAGATATCAGAACACATATTGAAGCATTAATGAATAGCTATATTTTAGGCACAGACATATTTACGTCTATTCACGCACGTATATTTTGAACCAAAAAACAATTTTAATTATAATTGTTCGATTTTTTTTTGCAAATGGTGGTTTTTGTAAGGGTTGAAACTTATAAGTAATAAAAAATTAAAACAGCAAAGAAATCTTAATTTAATATGACTATATGATTAAATTATTCCAAGTTGCTGAATAGTATTTTTCAATATTATTTTTTAATGATTACTGTCATAGGGAGTGGTTTTTAGGGATTGACAATTTTCAGATGATCATAATTACTTATTTAAAGATGATTTCAACCTATTACACGCTCTACAATTCTATAATTATTTTCGAATAAGGGTAGTTTTACCGCTAAGAAATAAAAAGCAACCCCCGGCATAGGGTCAAGTTTGAAGTAGAGGGTAAGTAGAACCTAAATCCAAATTTTGGTGCAAATCGGGGCTGTTAGGGAAAATTATTCAGTAACGCCGTATTTTACTTTCAATGACTGGACTATACATATTATACATAAAAGATTCTTGAAAATATCAGTTTATTTTCAACGTAATTTTCAACAATTATTGATGCTTACTTTTAAAATAAGAATTCACTATGATCAAATAAAGTTTGCTCTCTTATGGAAAGGAGTCTTCAGATATAAGTTGGTTAAATTAAATTTCACTTTAAAGGAAAATTATTGCTTCTTGACTAACATAAGAAAATAAAATGGCACTTAATCGAATGTTACGAGTTAACCAACTATTGATATACCGACTGTCCCAATTGAGTTCTTATAATAGTCCATTTAAAAAAAAAATCAAACTTCTTGAAATTTAACGTACCTACACTTTATGTACATCTGTGGCACGATCCATATAAAATTTTAAGCCCATATGGCGCCGTTGTACCGAACCAACTTTCAAATATACATTCTAAAACTTTTTGTATGCTGATACGAGAGAGATTTTCAGGGAAATTAAGATGCCGCTTTTGCAGGATTTCACAGATCCATATTGCATAAAAGTAGGTTACGACGGACCTTTGACTTCCATAAAAGTTTATGCTGGAATGTGTAATGTGATTTATTTGAATTTTTGCCGCAACCAGGATAGACGTAATGTGTGCCTTTTCAGGATCAGGATAAAATGCGGTGGTTGCATGATGTTCTGTTTCGCTAATGGTCCTGCCATATACTGCAAGTCATTTAGGAGATATTATTTGAGATGACAGTGTTTGTTTTATTTTATTTTCCTCTAAAAACATTTTTCAATTCTGTTCCGTGAACATGACATATGGTTCTTCAGTTTCATTTAATTTCTTTATATGACAGATACAGACTGTAAAAATTGCATTAGGACATATTTAAATAAATATTGATCTGAATAGGATTAACAGTGTGTATATCATAATGTTCTACAAAAAAAAATTTCATTGTATCTAAAGAGATGCTAGGTATTGATTAAAAAAGAGAAAATGGAATTGCTTTTTCGAAAATTGAGAAACAACATTATGTATTTGGATAATTAAAGATTTTAAGATATGCGTTTTTATACTTTTAAATGGTAAAATAGATTATGGGAGTTTGAAAGTAATAATAATTCCAAAGTAACTCAGCTAATATCCATTCTAACATGTGAATTTGAACACCCTTTCTTTTTAGCGAATTCTTCTGAATTCGTGCTCTTAAGGGAGTATATCGGAGTCCGAGGGAAGTGAGGAGCGCAGGGAGGGTCCTATGCTTTTCTTATCAGACTAAAGCACGCTGCCAATTTGAATAAATTAAATTCTTTTGAAATTATTTGCGATAAACATTATCTATATAACAAAGAAATCTACTCATATGCACATAGCATACATATTGACTAATTAACAACATAAAAATATAAAATTTAATTAGTTTTAAATTATATTTAATGAACGCATAAAGACTATGTAGATGTGGCAACAGTGCTAATAATTGACTAGCAGTAGTACATACTGCGAACCTACAGACCTCGGACATCGAAGATATTGCTCGTCAAATTCGGGTAAAGATGCGTACGCGTTCAAAAATGTATTGTGTGTAAACTATGTACAATATAATTATTATATATAGCAAATATATCGTATTATCCTCGCGAAGATTTGTATCCTTTATTTAAAATCCGTAAATCATGTGAACTGGTAAAACAACGAGAATTATGTTAATTTAGTTCTAAAGAAATGAAATGACACTCGCGCCCATCTCTCGTCCAAGTCAAAGAAAATGTTGGATGCAATTTTGAAGGTTCTGTGATAGAAATTACATTATTACTCACTGTTCGTGTTTTTAATCTCTATTTTAGTAATGTTACAAAAGTTTTGCAACTATAACTAATTTTTTAGATATAAAGTTTGCTGAGAAATATTTATGTTCCTTTGTTATTCCGTACAAATGCTTTTATCTCAAGTATTACTAATTATATTAATCAAGTAAAGAAAACTTTATGTAACCCTAAATATTGCTGGGTAATGATTACGATGTTTTTATAAACCATTAAATATATTAAAAGGATTTATCAACTGTATTTTTTATTCCAATAAATATATCACAGCTTCCTAGTCTTTTTTAATTAATTTAGTTTTTTAAAAACATTACAAAAAATAATCTGTTGTGGATAATTTATTGTTGATAACAATACACATGGGATTTAGGAAAAATGTATTTGTTTGAAATCAATTTCGTTTTTATCAAGTCTTTCAAATGTATTCCCTCCTTGCTGTCAGCTGTTACCACATTAATCATCAAGTCATACAGAAATGCAATTGTTGGTTTCTGTTTCTAATTAATACAGCTGTACTATGTTCAAAACTTACATTAGTTTTACATCAAAAATAAGATAACATTGTGTACTATCTATAGAAATGTTTTGTTTCACAATTTCTACATTTTTTCTCAGTTATGGGCAAAAAAAGAGCCGCACCGCACCGTCCAACTTCGCCATATAAACCATAATGCTATATGTTAAAAGCCATATGTTAAAATGAACAACTTTCAACAACAATATCTCAAAATCTAGATTCAACAAAGATTTCAAAAAAATATGACGCACAGAGGGAGCACTGGGTAATACGCTATATAAATTTCAAGACATATGTGCATTACTACATGTTTCATTGTTCCATTAAATTTTGATAAAATTAAAAGAGTAACATCAAGAGTAACAAACGAGTCATTAATATTGATGACGCTATGATTTAGGGAATTTTCCTTACCAGTACCAATCATGCAATGTTGGTTGCCTAAGCTCGGCAGTCTTGTAAACATTTATGAAGGCTATGTATAAACTTATACAAACAGAAATACAGTTGTCTAAACATCTACTTTTGTAAAAAAATTATATCCTCTTTTTTATTTAAAAATGTATGTGTACATTCTATTCTATGCATTCTAATTAGCAAACAAGATTTATATTCTTTGCATATGTCTTTATGATGAATATTGTTGCCTAACCGTGGCATATATTTAGGAGAATCTCAGCTGTGCAATTTTTACAGACTTGAAGTAGCGAACGTATGTTTACTATTAATTGAACAAAACGGCACTTAACATTGTCAGACAAACATTATACCATTAATTACACACAACGTAAACTTGTTGTTTACATGCGGATATGTAATTTATCATTTGTAGCATAAGTTACCGAATAATTAATAGAACTGCAGCCTTTGCATAATATGTAAAGCTTATTTTTTTTTCAACGAGTGTTTCAGTATTGTCTAAAACAATAAAAATGTGATCTACGTACATACGAGTGTCAAGCATAATATAATTTTAGAATGTAAAAATATTACATAAGATTCGTAATTATTTTGTTTATTGTACCTTTGAAACATTTTTAAAATTTCATTAAAAATTAAAAAACATACGTATCCAAAAAAAATCTAGAATACAGATTGGTTATTTATTTTCCTTTACATCCTTAAAGTCGATTTATAAAGAGTCACTTTGTTTCTAAATATTTTTCCATTATTAGTTAAAAAAACATATTCCCCCTACACGTTCCGTTTCCTTTTAAGGCATGTATCCCGCTTTGTTTAATTTATACGAACAGGGCCCCGAAACAAGTTGCCGTTATTTTTATCGATGTAATGTTGGCTTCGCCGAAATTCTAATCTGCATTCACGTCAGTCCTGACTGGAAGGTACGGCAGACAAAATTGTCCAACGAAAATAACCTTCCCCAAATCAGACAGATCCCCTTTGCTAAAATTACTGGGCCTGGTCTAAGGTTGTTCTTATCAAAAACGATACCTTTTACAACGCTTTTACAAGATTCTTTTGTAAAAAAGACAAATTAAGCTAGTTTGACAATTTTTAACTAAAAAAGAATCAGTTATTTTTTGTATATTTCATAGAAAGAAATCGAGAATACAGCTAAAACGGTGACAAACAATCAAACATTTAATTTTGTTAATTGCTGATAATCAAACTGAGTGTGACATATTTTTTTTTGTTTTCTTATTTTATCTGTATTTACTTTCTGTAGAAATATAAGATCCCATCAAAATTTTTGTTGTGATTTAGTATTATTTACTTCGTCGTCGGGATGGTGCCCAAGTTGTCAGATTTCTGGATTCAGTGAAAACACATTTAATAATAATAACAGAATATATATTGCAGGTATATCTCTAGGGAAGGTAGATAAACAAAACAATAAAACTGTCGCATTTTAGTTTCGCACATTTCCATTAAAAGTTATGAGAACGTTAACTTGCGTTATTATGCTTATAGTGAACTCGTGAACAATGAAATACTCTTTTCAGAATGAAATATTTTTGGTTATGTAGAACTAAGTGTATAAAAAACCATTGACTGATCCTTTTGGTTTTGTTTGGAAGAAAACGGTAAAAGCTAAGATTTCTTTCTTAAAAAAATGTATAAGAAAATAATTGAAATTGCTTTCCAAGATATAAATCGTACTTATGGTTTAATCCTTTTTTTCTTATTATAATGATATACAGGGTGTTTAAGTATGTTGACAATCTTAGGACGATTACTTTATTATTTGGATCACTACCTATAATTTCTTGTGGTATATTAAAAAAAAAATTATGTCTCATATTTACAATACAATTACATACAATTTTAATATACAAAATACAATTTTAAATACAAAGTCATGATAAATCCGAAAAAAACAATGACGTAAAATATGAGGAGGAAAAATTTGCGCCAAAATCTGAAAAACTAGATTTTTCATGATAACTTTGTATTTAAAATTGTAATATTAGGCAAAAAATCATATGAACTTCTATGTGAATCAGTAGTTCTAAAGTTGTCAGGTTTAAAATCAAGTGCTTGGTAACATTAATAAAAATTAAAAAAGTAATAAATTGAAAATGATTCGTTTTCCGAATAAAATATATATTGTATATGTTATTTTTATTGGTCGTGTAATTTATTTGTATATGTATATAACTTATATTTATGTATCTTCGGATATTTCAGATTGTCAAATAGGAAAATCTACTTACCCTCAATTTCTTAACAGTTAGACACTAGTCTCAGTAAAATTTATATTTTGTTTTTCTTTTGTTTTATAAATTTAGATTTATTTTTACCCCAATAAATTGTTCTTAGAATTAAATTTTGGTTAATATAAAAATTTATTAATTTTGAAATTAAAAAAAATCTTCTAAACAAAATAAACCTGAAAGTAATAATTTTCCTATATAATATAAAACAAAACTCTATTATCTCTAGGGGTGGTTCTTTTAGAATAAACTATCACTATCTTTTTTTATTATTATTTTTAACTGACTTCAATATAACTTTAATTTTGTTAATACTTTACATCAAAGAATGAAATTCTGATTTTCAAAAATTTTATATTAAATTAAATTGATTTTTTTTTGACACAATTTAGATGAACTTATATTTTTCCTACGCAACCTACACAGTACTATTAACTAATTAACTTATTTCTAATTAAAATTACATATAAAATTTCTTACAATTATTTTACAATTCTGGTATTCGGTTTGCTATCTGGTATTTGGTCCTCCACAGGAGACTCTATCCTCTGAGAAATGTTGATATTTTAATATTTGTCAATGATTTACCTTTTTCCTGTTAATGTCTTATATACTCAATTTCTGTCTTCTTTAATTATTTCTGGACCTTTTAATTATTTAAATTATTTTTTCTTAGTATTTCTCTCAACTTTTTGATTAATTCTCCTTCCTTCAATTTTTCGAAAATCAACTAATTTTTTTTTGTCTCCAAGTAACTGCACTCTTGTTTCCACATTTTAATATTTCATTGCTCACTACTTAATTTACTTAATAACTATTTTACAATAATTCCACATTTATATAAAAAAAAATCAATTTCATTTTATCATTACATTTTATTTTCTTGGAAATTTCTGATTTGACAAGCGAATTCTTTCAGATAATTCTTTCTTTCATTTTACTCCTTTCACATATGCAATTTATAATACATTATATACAACATTAATTACTGCCAATTCGATACATTAATTTTCTGTTTTATTTTTTAATTTCCAAACCAATATTTATTTTATATGTTGCATTTCCATACAACTGAATATTTTTTTTCTTGAAAACATTATTAGAAGTGTGTACTGGCAAACTATTCAAAATATTCAGTGACGTCGATTTCCTGAGGCTTTTAATGAAACTAACTTCCGGTATCCCCGCCACTGAAACATGTACATTTATCTATATTCAATGGTTTTTCCTCTAATTAGAAAAATCATTAACCTTTAATGGTTTTTCCTCTAATTAGAAAAATCATTAACCTAAGTTTCATTATTTTGGAGATATTTTGCAAGATACGAAAAAAAAGAATTCTTGATAAAAGTGTTTGCTTCAAAAATGAATAAGAGTCACGTTATTAAAAATTATTTTTTTTTATACAGGGAACAAAGTACAAAACTAAAATACGTCTTGTTCAAGTGTAATTATTAAATAATACGAACATAATTACAATAACAATTAAGCTAAAAAAATGTAAACAAAGCAATATAATGAAGATAACAAATTTCAAAAACACCACCCCCATATTGAACACATTTTTCTAATTGCTCCCTTAGATATCTGAAGAAATTTCTGATTTCTTTCTAGGATATTGAACATACATCCAGGGTAATTCTGCCTTTTAGCATTTCAATATTATTTAGTATTGAAGTAGCATAAACAATTTGTTTTAAACGGCCCTATAGAAACATATCGGCCATGGTTAAGCCATGGCTCCTTGGGGGCCACAAAATTGGACCAATTATAGCAACCCATCACAGGAGTTTCTCTAACAGACTGCAGGACTAAAACTGAGGAAACATCGTTATGGTCATATTTCTTCTTTTTCTTTTTGAGGTTTAAAACCGAACTTGTTCTTTGGAACTATTTTATTTACTTTTAATATCAGATTGTCATTCGACTTATTGGGATTCCTACAAATTGTTCGCTAAATTATTCCATGACGTAGCGATATGATACGTGACCATCCTCATAAAATTTTATTATAAAAATCTTTTGCTCAGGAGCATTTTGATGAGAAATATTTTATATTAAATAATTACTTCATTAAATAAAGACGATGGTCAATGATGAAGAAGGTATGTCCTTAAGTATCATTATTATTTTAGGAGGTACTCAGATTAGGGAATACTTAATTAAATTTTTGATAACATTTTTCAAGCAAAACTTGTATTAAGAGTGGCTTTTTTCGTATCTTGCAAAGTAAGGTATGTTTACTCTTACGCAAAATAATATTTTTATGTTTTTGACCCACCCTGTACAACAAAATTGAAGTTCGTTATGGTTATTCGTATTTTCTAAATAAGCAAAAACTTTTATCGGGCATCAAGAATTTTTTTTTCGTATTTTTCACTTTTTGGTCCGTTTGCCCGGACATACTGTATACACAAAATTTTAATTATCATTTCTTAATTCCTTTGAAGGAAAAATTCCAACAGTAGAATTAGAATTTTTTTAAATTCCTGGTTTATTTACAAAATTCTAATTATATCTTTAAAATTCTGATTGTTATCAAGTGAAACTCGGACAAGATTTGAAAACCTAAAATTTTTGTACCATTAATTTCTTTAATAGGTACACCTAAATGTCATAAATTAGCTCGTTACCGTTATTGTTGTTGCCTAAAAGCCTAACATCTCGGCAAACTTTTTATTTTAATTTTTTGCTTAAATCGGGCCTCTCCGTCCTTGTTTTAATGCAAAGGGCGCCCCACGGCAGCATCCCCATTATTTTTATTGTAGGCAAGTTACCTTGGGCCGAGATTCTAATCTGAATTCCCGTCAAACACAACTGGAAAGTATGATCAGACTAAATTACTCCGCGAGAATAACCTTCCCCAAAACCAGACAGACGGGCCCGAAACCCACTAACTAACTCCAATTACCCCGCCCTAATATTATCCCTATGAGGAGTGTGGGAACAAAGAAAACAGCGCGGCGCCACAACGAAGAATAAGTTTAATACAGACGCGTGCGTCTAATCAGGGTAACTGCCGACGCCGCCGCCGGCACTCCTCTGCCGGAGATGACGCGATAGCAGGATGGCAGGAATGGCAGGATAGCTCGTTAGCAGTTATCGCCTCGGTGGGGCAGTTGTCACAGATAGGCCCCGCGCACAATGCCTCGACTTGATAACGTGCCGCATAAAATTCTCGGTGTCCTCTGGAGTGCCGCTCGCCTAACTGGCGATCGGGTATTCCTTAAATGGCCACCATCTCGCAAAATGAACGACATGGCGTCCTTTAGAAAATACGAAATATTTGTGGATCATATCTGTTGCTTTCGCGAATCGAGAAGGCCGTACGGCATGGGCAGCGTTAACTCGAAATCCAAGAGGGAGCAAATTTAACATCTTCTATACTCGACGGCAGAAATTATAGATAGTGATTCATCGCTAGCTCTTGGACAAGTAAGGAGGATGAGGCGTGCGGGGATCGAAAATCCATAGGCGTGTATACGTAAAAGGCAACAAGATGTAGAAAATATGGAAAAAATATAATAAAACATAACATCTATTATTTTTAGAGGTTTTATCGAGAAAACTTCAAAAATATTTTAGTAACATTTTGTTTTTAAATTTTAAGTGTTTTCTATAAAACGATGCCCTCTTGGGCATCGATAACCCACCACCACCCGGCTTACGCCGCCGCAAAATATTGTAATGTTTACTATTAATATATTTATTTAAGTAGGTACTTACATATTTTATAATAATTATCTCACGAATATTATCACTGTCACACTTTCACTTCACTGCCACATAATCACTTCACTATTAATATATTTAAATACTTACATATCACATTATTCACATTATATATTTCACATATCACTGTTGCTATCACTATCACTAGAATCATCTTCACCCAAATGAATAATGACTGGTTCTATGAACACTTCTACCGTTGTATCAAGATCCCACATACGTTGTTCCTCTTTCTGTGCATGTCCAATACACTTACACCATGTTTCAGCAGTGACGTGATTAATAGCATCCTGTAATAATAATTTCACGTCGTTTATTTTAAAGGTGGTGTTTTTTCGTGCGATTTCATTCTTTATTTGTGCCCAAACCAACTCAATTGGGTTTAATTCACAGTGGTATGGCGGTAAACGGAGTACACGAATTCCTCGATCTTTGGCCATCTCATCCACTACATACTTAATGTATTGACCTTTTTCTCTTTGGACAATTTTTAATAATTGTACTTTTAGCATGGTTTCTGTATATTCAATATTTTTCGATTGTAACCAGTCCATAATATTTCCTTTTCTCCATGCTGATGTCGGTAACATTTCAACTCTTCTACTATGATAAGGTGCGTTATCCATCACAACAACTGCTCCTGGCTCCAGATATGATAAAACATATTCAAACCATTTTTCAAACACGTCGCTGTTCATATCTTCATGATAATCTCCCGTTTTTCGTGACTCAAATACATGCAAACCATTTTCTAAAAATCCCGTATCGCTTCCAATATGTGTTATAATCAATCTTCGTCCTTTTCCAGAAGGTGCCTTTAATCCAGTAGAAAATCCATCTAAAAATGCTTGTCTCTTACTCTTAACATTACCATCCTGCCAAACTTTTGATACAGTATGACCTTCGTTTACCCATGTTTCATCCATGTAATATATCTTCTTACCAGATGCACGAAGTTCTCTTATTTTTTCTAAGTATTCTCTTCGCCATACCACAATTTCGTCTTTTTCAACGAGCATACTATTCCGATTCCGTTTCAAATATCGAAAATTCATGTCACGCATTATTCTTCTAAGAACCTTATCAGAGAAATTAGGAATATCCTCATCTTCAGCTATTGCAGCTTGAATTTTCTTTATCGTTGGTATTTCATTTCTAAAGAAAAATCCATGAATTTTCCTACGTATGGAGTATTTCACGTCAACGTCGACTTCTATTTTCTTCCTCCCTCGTGTTTCCACTTTTTTCTTCTTTGGATTCACTTCTACACTATTTTTTATGGCACGATAAACAGTAGCAACGGATACTTTTGTCAACGAACTACACATATCAACAGCTTCACTTACACTTGTATTAGAATTTCGCGACCGAATTCCTTTATACACGTTTTTTACCATTATTAATTCCGCATCGCATAGGTTAGGGCGTTTATGAGCAACAGACCGTTTGCTACAACCGGCACTTTGATCCATTTTAATTATTATTCCTACGTTTTAAAACGTCCCGATTGTATTTTTTTAATTTATAAATTTACTATAGTCACGGAATATGCAAACCCTCGCGCGCGCTTATAGTTTGACGTTTCTAACTACGGCTAACTCGAATTCTACGTACGTCCGTTTACACCCACTAAAAAGAGCATTTCCCTATCTGTAATAAGTGCGATAGACAGAGATAGGAAATAAATCGCGTTCAGTGTAACTCAGTCTATGACTGTTATAGATCCTATCGATGTGCAAAGAGAGCGGCACATCATTTAACATAAGCAAATAATATTGAACCGTTATAAAAATCATTTTAAGTTTTATACACTTTACGGTAATAGTGTTTCTATATTATGTATAGATATCTATATTTTCGGCCGTCGAGTATAGGCTTAAAGTGTATGAGTTTATGACGTCAAAACCGTCAAGGACCGATTCAGGTTGGTTATTTTGTAATATACAAAATAACAGGGGTAATAAATTTGAATTATTACCAGCAATATTTAATAAACAACAGACACTTATTGGTCCTCATCAGTTATATGAGTAATAAATATCTTACTGCCTCTTATTGACATAATTAAAAAAAGAATTTCAGGAATTTAATTTCCATTCAATTTGAAATAACAAAATGATCTTCCTATATATCTAGTCTATAGAGGAAACAAGAAAATATTTAAAATATTTGAAATGAATTCACTGATACATTTCTACAGTATAACTTGTAAAAGTAGTTTACGCAACTTTTTTTATTCAATTATATTATATTGCGGAAACTTTCTACGAAGCATTCTCCTCAAATTCAACTAGTCAACCTCCTCAACTAAGTATTAATACGCGAGCAGTATGGACACTGGAAGAAATTCAAATAAGTCCTATGATTGTCCATAAACAACTTAGTGCTGATTCATCGCCAGGTGTAGATTCAATTAATCCACTATTTTTGTCTAAATGTGCCAACAATTTATGTGCGCCGCTTTGTGGAATTATGGAAAAATCCTTTGAAACTGGCCAGTTACCTTTGGACTGGAAATTATCTAATCTAGTGTGACACCAATTTTCAAAAAAGGTGACAAACATTCCAGTACCAATTACCGACCAATCAACTTGACGTCTGTGCCATGCAAGGTTATGGAGAGGATTATTTGTGAAGAGCTGATCAAATTTTTACTTAACAATGATATCATACCTCAACATCAACATGTATATCCCTAGTCGTTCGGTTGTGTTGAAATTTACTTCAAGCTATTAATTCCTGGACAACCCTTAGAAGTTCTATACTTAAATTTTTTTCGAGCCTTTAATAAAGTGCCGCACTCCCATTTGTTGAATAAACTGAACCACTTCGGTGTCCATGGCAACCTTTTAAACTGGATCAAGTCTTTTCTAGAGGATCGCCAATTTACGGTTCGTGTTGCTGATAGTTTCTCCGAAAAACGGAATGTATTAAGTGGTGTGCCGCAGGGTTCAGTCCTTGGACCAATTTTATTTCTAATATACGTGTCTGACCTTACCAATAACTGCACGTCTCAAGTGTTATCTTATGCAGATGACCTTAAATTGTTTCCTCCCCTTCTTCGCTTTTACAAGATGATCTTGATACGATTATGAATTGGTGTTCTGAATGGTTGTTGCCTCTTAATCCCGAAAAGTGCTGTGTGCTATAGATGTCCAAAACTAGTCCTAGACTAGCATATAACATTAATGGAATCGAACTACCGAGTGTGACACATCAAAATGACCTCTGCGTTGTTATAACAGAGTCTCTCTCATGGAGTGCACATGTTACTAAAGTTGTGAAAAAGTGCAATCAATTAATTTTCATAATTAATAGATCTTGCTGTGGCCTCACCATCAGCTTGTTTCTCAAGTTATATAAATCCTATATTCGGCCTCAGATAGAATTTGCTGTAGCCATATGGTCTCCGCTATTAAAGCAGGACACTGCAAGACTGGAAGGTGTTCAAAGGAGTGCTCCTAATCGGTTTTAAATACCTTACATATGAAGAACGTCTTAAGCGCCTCCATCTTCAATCAATGGAAGTGCGATGGTGACCTCATAAGGACTTATAGAATACTTCATGTTGAATTATACTGTCCGGAAACGATGTTTCAACTAAACACTGATTCTCGTCTTAAAAGTAACTCCTTCAAAGAAAGGAAATGTCCACACCCGCAACAGATCATTTTTTACCCAATAGAATTTTCGACCTGTGGAACTCCCTACCAGATTATGTGGTTACGGCACCATCCCTTAATTCCTTCAAGAACTCGATGACCACCTTAATCCACAAACTGGATGATATTTTTCGAGAATATGCATATTTTATTTTTTATTTTACTGTGTTTGAAAGTCTTGTCATTTATTTTTTGTTTCTTATTTTTTTTTGTTGTTTTTTTTTCTTATTAGCCATGTAGGCATAGGATAAGTGATTTTTTTAAAAGTTGTTAATAATAATATTACGCCTAAGGGAACACTTGTTGCCTCTTCACACGTCAAGCATCTATAGATAATCGGGGTTGTGTATATATTAATACGTCTACTTTTGGATAAGTTTTAGAACCTAATATTAAAATGTAAATACGAAGTAATTTTGATTTAGGAAATCTTTAAATTTGCAAAAAAAAAATCACAATTGTCTACTAGTTTTCAAATTCTTCAATAATTTATTTGTTTAAAGCGAAAAGGTGTTAGTAATTTACTCAAGTTAAGTAAGGGGACATAAATATAGAACTTAGTCTGATACGTTCATTAGCGGCATTTACACTTTGTTTTATCACCAGTCGTAGATAGTTTGTAGTTCATTGCATTGCATTTTAATCTAGATTTTTTAATTATCGATCAAAAAATGTTTAGTTTCTTTACTTACATGTTATGAAGGGACCAGGACTCCACAATTTATGATTATAACGTTTTATTTAAACTTAGAGAAAAAAAAAACAGGAACAACAATTTAAAAAAAACTTTTTCGAATAAAAAATGCTATTTTCCTAAATAACAAAACAAAAGAAAGCGCGCGGAATTTCTTACGTTTTTAAAAATGGCTGCAATGTTTCGTTTTGTCCAATAGTGACCTGCTACATTTTTATCTTCTGAGGAACTCTAAAAGAAGTGGTTTATTCAAGAATTCAACATAGTACAAAAAAAAGTCGTTAGAAATAATTAACAAATTTTTCAAAGGGTACAGTTTAATTTTTTGCATATAATTAACCTCTACAGGCATGTGGTGGACATTTTGAACCTCTTTTAAGATAGGTTAATAATAATTTGTTATTTTTTAGATTTATTAGATCGTTACATTGTTTAGATTGTGTTGGATTGATTAGATTGTTTTTAGAAAGAATGTTTTTTATTGCCAATTCTGTTTGCAGTAAAATTTGCATTAAAATTGTACTGTTTCATTTAATGGCATATAAACGATTGCTCCTAATTTCGTTTATCCGTGATGTTGAAAATAACTTTTAAGCAAATTTTTTTATGCATTTACAAATTTAAATGCTTTTTTGTTGAGACGGTTGGCTTTAGAGGTATAAGCAAAGCAAGATATACCTTTTTTAAGCAGAAAAATTGGGGAAAAATATTTTTCCAGCCCAAAGTGAAATACACCGTGGCACAAAAAGTTTTCGCAGTTTAAATGCGTCGCTTGTAGCGCCCTCTAGAAGATACAACGAACATCAATAAATACGAATTTCTCATCCCAAGAAACCGCCGGATATGAAATTTCACGAAATTAGCTCGAAATAGTCGGAAGATAATAATAATAATATTAAATAAAATGTTATTTATTTTCTCAAATTTGACACCTTGTAGCTACATTATTATTAATTTTTTGTCTGAGAGGCAAGTTTAGTTAAATCGACTTATTTTGAGCCGTACTATAGCTGGTGGAACGTTGTACAAATCCTTTAGATACACCCTGTATTTAAACCTTAACCTATCTTTTCGAGGCAAAGTTCAATTAAATACCCAAAAAAAAAACAAAAAATCCAGATTACTTCTTGTCCATTTGATAAACATTTTTCACCGGTATCATTTTAATTGCCGTCCAATTGATTCTCTTAATTATTTTGATTCTCTGGTTAAATGTCTGTATGCCTACATTCTAAAACAAAGCCATGGGTAACCCCGTAGAAATTTGGTAAAATTGCCAAGTTGATTTTGTAAAAGGATTATTCGGAGGCATGTTTTGAATAAACCGACTTACTTTATTCGAAACTTTACAAAAATTGTAAAATACGTTATAAAAACTGACGAACGTCTCTTTAACTCTTCTTTGTTTTTTAGTTTTCCCGTTCTAATTTTACTCAGATCAAGGACTGTGCTCCCCTCGTCAAGCTAAGTACTAAATCGATCACATCCGATGGAGTCAAATCAATCTACCAACGTTTATATCACCTATTTGACCCCGTTTATGTCAAATTTGAGGTTGAGTTTGATCTCAACCCAATCCAGAACAGAGGCAAGTTAGTGAATTGAAACAGTTCGGTTAGATCGACATTTAAACCTTAATTGTTTACTTGCGTCTTCTATGTTGTTTCATTTTGTATAATCCGTTGACTAATACTGTTTTATTCCGATATTAAAAAAAATTGTATTAGAACATAGCAAATTTCACATATAGTAAAAAAGCATGTGTGCCATTTCAATTGATGCCATGTATGTACATTTTGGCTATAATAAATTGACCTGAAAACAAGCTCGACAAATATTTGTTAATCCAGCCTAGTTGTTCCAAACTTCTCTTTTTTTTACAACTCATGTAAATGTGTTACGAGTTTACCATCCAAATACAAAAACTAGAAAAATCTCATGTACAGCGGTTGTCAGTTCAACGTAAAAAGTCTAGAAACGTTGAATATTTGTGGTGATATATGCAAATCCCTTTACATAAAACTATAAAACGAAAAGAACATATTCACATAGTCCGAAACTAGTTTTGTATGTAAATATTAGTACAAAGGTTTTCCATTTATAAACAAAAACAAAGGCGAAACTGACAAAGTGTTGCTTAACATAAGTGTACGACAGTCATATGAAAAAATAAATATTTACATTTTTCAAACATCTAAGTCCTAAGTAGTGAATGAATGACAAATGTATATGTTTATCTTGGACTTGCGTTCCCATTAGGATGATATTACAGTTTTATTGCTTATCCCCAAAGTTCAGCTTAAGTTATATCTGACCCGAAGAGGTTTATATTGCATATTTGGCCAGTATAGTCTTTCTTTGTCCCCTCTGTAAACATCATAAGATACCCGAAGTGGTTTTTAAAGAACTTTCTCCAAATAGAGCTTTCATTGAGTCCTAGCATCATCTCTCTATCCGAAATGCAATATGCGATGTTAGACATATTTAGTCATACGGCAAAGAAGAATAGGAATTTTATTTATGAAATTCCTAACGCAAATGTCGCTCAAAATACTATTTTGTTTTTTTTAATTGAAACATGTAATTGAATACACTTATGAATGGTCAGTCATAGTGAATAACTATACTTTGAATACGGCCACAATCGCAAACGATCTTTAACTGACGATATTGCGAGACAATTACTCTGCGGACTACAGACATATTTGTAGTTAAGAAATAAAAAATAGTTAGAGCATTCTTATGTTGTCGCACCTATGATGAACATTAATAAGTTCGAAACCGGTATATGTCCGGTGAGTTCTACTGCCGAATGTTTACTAGATATTGTTGGTATAATTCAATACTGGTCGGAATCTATAGCCCGCAGAGTAGTCGTTTCTCGCAATTCATCAGTTACACGCAAAAAAAAGTTCTTGCTTCAAATCTACAACAGTTGATTTTAAAGTAGGTATCGTACGTTTTTATATACGCAAGAAAATATTTTCTTCTTTCAAGAAAATTATTTATTTATTTAAATACTTTAAATTTCTAGAAATATAATTTTACACTAAAAATAGGCAGCATTTAAAATAAATATTTTATACTTATGGTAAAACGAATTATATTATTAATTTTATGATCTACATAGATTTTATAGAAACATGTTTTGTATTGTATATTAATGTATCGTTTGTTTAATATAAAATTGAATAGTTTTGGTCAAATGATTGTATATACTTATTTTAAGAATATATTTTGATATAAATATTTCTCAGTAATAAAAAATATTTTGTTTCAAACTCACAACACCTAGTACAACAGCTTGGATCGTTTGTAAATTTAACCAATCAGGGATAGGTCGGTTTGAGATTTATTGATTATCCTCAACATTATGTCGTTAGAATTATACAGCTGCCTTAGTGTCGTTACTCACAAGAAGATGTGTATACACAGAGCGTAAGTGCTGGCTCCATCTATCGTGCTACTTCCCACCTACGCCATTCTGTGACCTACAATTTTCTTTCAAGAAAATATAAGTTTGATTATAATATGCTACATTTATCTTGAATAATTCCTACGTTAATACTAAATTTTAAATATACATATATATTTTAAGGAATTGGTAGTTTTGCAACAAATATGTTTGCAGTTTATGATGAACTGTAAGAAATATTGTAGCTAAAGTCCGAGATAATACATTTCAAAACTATAAAAGATTTGAATTAAATTATATATATTTACAAATCATATAAATTCTAAGAAAAATTATAGATTACAGCAAATATTTCACATAGTTTGATGAAAGTATAAATGCATTTGAATAGAATACAATTACATTTACGACATTTTATAACTCCGTTTTATAGAAAATTAACAAATTTCAGATTTCAGACCTTAAAGAATACATTTCTAGAACTATAATTTTATATAAATTTCAATTAATGATATGTTCAATGCATCAGTCGATGCCATTTCAGCAATATAAAACACCCTATATAAAAGACTGATAAATTATAAAAACATACAAGTTGAATATTTTCTTATCTTTTCAAATACTTGCGGAACCCACAAACTGTCATTTAAAATTCAAAGCTAAAAGTTTATACACTTACATGAATATTTCAATAGAACCATTTCAAATTTAAATAGGAAGGGATAAAAAACATTCTCCTCTCGAGGAGATCACGAGATTTCATATTCGTTTTCAGTATTCGCGCAGAGTGGTTAGTGAAATATGTTTATCAATTTTTCCTGGTGCGTGACGTTAAGGCGTTGGATAAGGCCTGAACGTTTTGCTGAAAATTTAACCCAATCTTTATACTGCGCGAGGATACACACTGACCTTAAAGGATATGATATTACTTTTTAACTATTTTTGGTCCTCCTGAAAACATTTGTACCATTAATAAACTCGTGGCTGTGACATAGTATCGTCACCAAAGGCCTTAATTCCTTGTTTAACACAAAATATCAGACAAACTCTCTGATTGGACATTTTACACATAAAAAATCGTCAAAAACACTGAGGTAAGTCTTACTCATTCGCTCGCTAGACACAATAGCATGGCAGTTGCCTAAAAATTGACAGGTATAGAAGGAGAATAAACTCCATAGACAAGATACAACTCGCGCAGTTTGAAAATTCTAGTTACTTTTTGATCAAACCTCGTCGGGACATTTAAAATTTCTGTATTGTGTGCATCAAGATTCATCGAAACTGCATAAATGTTGATTAGAAATAGTAGAAGACAATTACATATTATTTATTTTATCACCTTTCATAATAATTCAATTAACGTTCTCACTTGACTTTTCTCAAATGAAACTGTTTCATTTAATTAATGTAAAGCCCCAGAACGGGCAATATTTTATAACATTTCACAGCTATATGCCCTCTAGTCTTCTGACTTTGATTTATTGTCCGAACTGAACAATACAGAGGATAAAATAACTTGCACAAAACTAGTAAATAAAATGCAGCTGTAATATGTTTTCAAGGAGTGAGTTACGGCTCATAAATTTCGATGACGTAGCATTAATTTTATGGAACTAAAATATAAATTACATCTCTATATACAGTGTGTCCCAAAATGATGAAACAAAATTTTTTTCACTTGAAATTTAAAAAAATCGCTGAAACAGGTCAATTAGTAAATAGAAATGGTCACGTTTGTCTTTTCTGCAATATTTTCTATTTTTTTTGACAGCCATGTTTGACAGACCTATAATATTACCGACATTTTTTAAAACAGAACGCTATATTTTTATAATATAAATATATAGTGTAGTATAACAACCCTAGGTTCGACAAAAAATAAGTAAACGGTGTTGTGGCCAAAAATATGTGATCGTCATAAGGAATACCTACGTTGTGTGTATTTATTTTTTTATTGACCGGAAGGCGCTGGCTACTAACTTTGTAGAGGGGATGTATGGTTTAATTATATAAAACAAAAGCAGAGTAAATACACCTAACCTTTATTTACATACAATTCAAATTAAACATGTGACAAATAGAAAGAACAACAAAAACATTAACAACCATTTAACATAAAATGAGAGTGCCAGGCTCACCTAGAGCTCCTGTGGGGAAAGAGCATGGCAGAGAAACCCACGATCGTTGCTCTTACCACCCAAATATAAATACAAAACAACCGCTAACCAAAGGCATAAATTAAGAACCTTTGCTAATGATAAATAAGACCTGTCTCATTTAATGTGTCACTAAATGTCATCTGTTACCTCATATTAGTCATACACACTTCCAAGTAAAACTGAAGAGGTTTGGTGTTAGTTAGCCGGCAGAGCCGGAAGGTACTGGAGTCCCATACGGGAGGCAATCCAGCTATAGTTGAGATTTCGGAAGATCCTTCATAACACTGGAGTCCCATACGGGAGGCAATCGAGCTTAATCCAGATTCGTTCCGCACGGGCGAAAATGTTAGTAAACTCAACAAGGCTCGTATAGACGTGTGACATAAAGTGGACACAAGAAATCAAAGAACAACCTGATCTTGTTTAAAACAAGTTAAATGTGAAATAAAGAAGTCGTTATTGTACTATCTGGGCGGTCTCGACAAAATACATATTTGAACATGTCATAAATAATGAACAATCTTAAATAATAATTGTAACAATTTTATATTAGAAAAATATACGCCCCTAAGCGTAAGACAATGAAGGTTAAACATATACAGAATTATTATCATGAGACATCTATATTTTACGAACAACGTCATCATTACAAAAACAAGTTAGCTGTAAAACAAAGGAGTCATTATTGTAAAGTCGGGGGCGCCCACGACGATATACATATTTTAACATGAAATAAATAATGAGCAATCGTTAATAATATAACAGTATAACAATTTTACCTTAGAAAAATATATGCCCTTGAGCATAAAGCAACGGAAGCTAAACATACAAAGAATTATTATCATGAAACATCTATAAACATTACAATCATAAGATTACACAGAACAATTAACAACAAAGTACTTAAAGAATATTACCTGCTAACTAATGACACTTTAACCAATTAACTTTTCACTACTTTGACACCCTGCCCGCCGATCGTCTTACTACCGAACTCCACACTGTTCTCACTTCAACTGCCTATCTTCGACTATTTAGGCTTCCTTCCAGAATTTCCTACCTAAGTACCTGTGTTTTGTGCTTCCTTCTATCGACCGTTAATATTACTTTTTCATTGTTATACAACACCTATGTAACAGGTGACGTCAAAGTTGATAAGATAAGTACGGTTTTGCACAATAGCCCTTCTAAAGATGCATTCAGCGATAAAAGGTTATACCTACTTTTTTGCCATAGTTGTCAAAAAAAAACACATCAATAAACACATAAAATTCACCAGAGTAGGTACTTTAGATGTAACGTGAATCGTTTTAGTTCCAATTCGTTCGTTGTTAAGTTATTTTGAAAAATGGTTGCCTGTTTAAGCAAAAAACAGAGAATTGAAATTTTAATTATTATTGGATGCGTAGATAAAATCCGTAGTCAACAGGAGGTATGTGACTTATTTCACCATAAGTATTCAGACTAGAACTAATTAGTCGAGCTAAAATAAGTAAAGTATCCAAACAGTTTGAAGAAACCGGAAGTATTAAAGATTTACCTGGATCGGGAAGGCGAAGAACGGTAAGCGAAAATTACCGTCAAAATGTGATCCTCGCCGTTACTGAAAATCCTCACTCATCCATTAGATCTATCTCAACCAATTTCAACTTGTCGAAGTTCAAAGAACTCTGAAGTCTCAAAAGTGACATATTTATATATACAAAGTTAACGTCTTACAAGAACTATGGGCAGATGACAGAAATTAGAAATTTATTTGTAAGACAACCCAACCTAAAAGTATTTAATGATTTTCACTAACGAAGCAACTTTTTGCTTAAACGGAACCGTGAACAGGTAAAATATTATGTTCGTTGTTTTGGAGCCCAGAAAATCCGCATTGGATGCAAGAGGAACATACACAACGGCCGGAATTAGTGAATGAAAGGGCAATTTGACAGGCGACACACATTTAATTGGATCTTTTTGCGTTTTCAGCTGATTCCAGCCCTGGAAGTAATTTTTCCTAACCCTAATGAGCACGATATGCCTGCTGGTGATGTCTGGTTCCTACAAGATGGTGTTCCTCCACATTTTCGTCTCGATGTAAGAAATTACCTTAATGAAGTTTTTCCAAATCGATGGATAGACAGAAGAGAGCCGCTTGAATGGCCATCACGCTCTTCTGACTTAACCCCACTACATTTTTTTGTGGGGCTATCTAAAAGCAAAGACAACACCAAATGTTATTCAAAATGTAATTGATAATTTTAAACACCGAATTGGGCATTGTCCAATGGTTAATGAGGACCACTTTGACCAGTTGTGGTAATAAAATAAGAAGTAGTACTAGAGTGTTGTTCATTTAATTCATCCTCTAGTTTTTGACAACTGTAACAAAAAAGTAGGTATAACCTTATATCGCTGAATTCGTCTATTTAGGGTAAATCTAGGAGAGATGACGCTTATTTTTTAAAATAATTATAAAACATATGTGAAATTGAAAATAAAGAACAAAACTTCAGATTGCGTTAAAAGAGCTTACTAAGTTATAATATATGACTTCAAATATGACAAAATGTCGGTGATTTTGGTAAAAACTAACATTTTTTTTCTTATGACTGCGTCATCTCACCTTAGGTATCGAGGAGAGGTAACGCAGTATGTTAAACGATCCCACATTTTTATTTTTTTTCATAAATTTGTATTAAAACTTCACATAATTTACTTTTGGTTTATTTTGAAATTTATTAATAATAATAAATATCTCATTATTGTAGTTAGACAAAGAAGCATACACTCTGAACGAAAACGTAATTGTTTTCATATTGTTCTTTATTTCTTCTTAAAAAAAATCTAACCATGCATACATAGCTTGCCTTGTGAGATTTTCTGTTGAAATTGTATGGTAATTCTAGTTTTTCTGCTAACTCAAAAGCCATAAAGCGCATAAAGGATCTCGTAGGTAAAAATCCATGTGTTTTCAACTTTTCCTTTACTAATTTATCCTATTGTGGACTCCTAGTGTACTTGAAGGTCCAAACGGTTTAGTTTGAGGTCTTCACATTTCCTTCGGCGTCGCAAAGTGCATTCGGGGCTACCGAATTCGCGACCTGCCTCAGGAATACCCATCTCATCTCTATCGATAGCACTGATTGCTCTAGACAACTGTTCTATTCTCCCCTCTCCTCTTCTAACGTTTCCATTTCTTCTATATTTCGTCGGTATACTATAAACGATAAATTAATAACATTTCTGAAAAAATAAAATTTTAAAAGATGTGTCTATTATTGCGCCAACTCTCCTTACCTCACCTTCACCTTATAGTATAAGGTGAATTGACGCCGCAACTTTTAACTAAATTCATTAGAGAAATGTGTGAAATTGAGGTTAGAACTACTTAACTACTCATTATCTACAACAGAATCCTTGAAAATTTAATAAAAATATAACTTAACGTACCTGTATATTTCCTGACTCTAAACGATGTAAAAATATTTAGTGTAACCTCAATAAATTTAACAAAATACTATCATTAAGATTACTCAAATATAACTGTATTTGATACGTATATATGTGACGACATAATAAGGATTACCGGTATTGCCAAATATACGCTATGAAGAATGATTGTGCCAGAACGAGTAGTGCGTCATCTCTCCTAGATTTACCCTATACTTTAAAATATAGAGCATCATATTAAAAGGTCTGTCAAACTTGGCTCAAAAAAATAGAAAATATTGCAGAAAAGTGACAATTTCTATTTACTAATTGACCTGTTTGTGATTTTTTAAAATCTGAACTGGAAGAAAAATACGAATTTTGTTCCTTCATTTTGGGACATATGTACTGTATAAAAAGGATATAGTTTTCTTTGTTACTTATTAGCATTTCATTGAACAAATTCATGGAATGCTGATAAAGTAACCTACTTATTTTATATATTCTGTATAATGGTAGGAAACAATGTAAGCTATTACTGTAAGACTTGTAAGAATAAGTAGAATAGAAAATTGAGGATGTCGTTTTATGTCTATATATTCCATTAGATTTAGAAAATCTGTACAATCTCATCTTTTCATTTCTCATGGGGCAGCAAAGCGTATACCCATATTATTTATCTCAAACGGGTAGGCGTATCCTTTCTGTACGTGGAAAAAAAATACGTAAACCTAATTACGGGAGAATGACGAGGAAAATTGTGTTCTCTCGTCCTAACGCCCACAGCACTGTCAAGATATAGTGGCGTGTTAATTACAATGTTCTTTGTTAACTACCTGTCAGAGAAATTTCGTCAACTGCTAGTACTATAAGATAAAAACAGATATAAAAATCTTTAATGACGTTGTTGTTGCTCTCAACTGGATAAGACTTTTAGATTAAGAACTTAAGAAGTTTTTCCGCTGGAAATGACGTATGCTTTTCCACCTGCGTAAAAAGGTCAAACTTTTTCTATCTCATCCTACACGAATATTTGATGCATTTTTTAAATTCTATCCCAACATTAGAAATTGTATAACAGAATTTCTCCTTCAGCGCCTACATTTATTTGTTGTTTAGACAAAAGCATGTGCAACATTTGAGAACTCGTTTAACAATATTTATATAAAATATCCCTAGAACTGGGGAAAAGTCCGCAAATTGTCAACACAAGAATTATTTTTAAGACATAGAAAAAATAAAAAATTGGATATAAAAATAAATTTTCTGTATATGGTTCACCATCAGGGTTCACTCTTACTGCCTGTAAAGAAATATTATTCCTCTTTAGGAAAAAACTGGTGTTTTTGCCTTTTTTACAGTTTACGCATTTCACTGCGGCCTCTTTGCAGACACGTTTCTTGCAAGTTTTATAGTCATTCCGAAGTCAGTTGAACATGTGTAAAAACGCCTGGCAATAAAATTTAATGAGTTTCATAGGCGTCCCTAAAAATGTTTTCTACTCAAGGTAAAAAATTTTAATAATTTATATATAATGTGTAGAAAATTTCTTTTATACTCGTATGTATGTTCATTTGACCAACAATATTCTCTTATTTCTCCTTTTCGCAATTGCAGTTTGAATGACCAATAGAAGGTGCCTATAATATATTAAAATTACCTGAATCACACCAAATTCCGCATTGCTGCACTGCATTGCTAGAACATTTGTTGACAACTGAATTTATGGCCAGGAGGCCCAGTGCGGTTGTGTTTATGCCGCCATTGCCCGCGCCCTCATTCTTCAACTGGGCGACCAGATCTGGATATGGGTATGGCTAAATAAATATGAGAACAAGTTTTTCAAATATTTCATTGCCGAGTTGCTGCTTAGCGACAGAACCTGGTACATACTGACAACCTCTTGGTTCTTTAATTGAGATCGGAAAGACTATATATGTAGTTTTCACTTTTCTCACTTTCTTGAGTACAAAGAACACTGATATTTTCTTGTAGGCCCTGCTGCTTCTTCTGGTGCCGTTTCACTAGCGCCTCCCTCACATTTCTGATAATATTACCTCTTAAGGGCCTCTAAATTTCAACTTTTCTTCCAAGATGATCTTGATAAGGGACTTCCTCAATTTTATGATAAATTTCCATCGATTCAATTTCAAATTTGTAAAGCTTTTAGCAAAACATAGCTGTTTGTTCTATATATGACTATCATTGCACAAAAAACTGCCATGGACTATCGTCTTGTACGGCCCTTGCAGGAATATATTGCACATTTCTGACCTATTATTACATCAACTCCACGTTTGGTGGTGTTACAAAAGTCTATTATTTCTGACGTATTGTGGTTTTTATTTATACAGTACGCGCCTAAAGTATGGAATAAATTAAGTAAAAACAAAACAATTTTTTTTTTTGGGAAAAATCCTCGAACAGGTCGATTTTTAATTTAGAAAACGTAAATTTTATTCATTAAAAAAATAACAATTCCTATGTCAAGCAAATACAATTCATTAAGTTTTCTACTTAAATTAAGTGTTCGAATTGCCACCCACCGACTTCTTGACAATACGCAAGTCTGTGTAGAAATTCTTCTTGCACATTATGAATTATTTCTGGGGTAACTCTGTGTATTTCATCTATAATACAATTTTGGGGTTCTTCTAAATTATGTGGTCTATTAACGTACACTTTGAACTTTAAGTAGCCCCATAAGAAATAGTCCAGGGGTGTAAGATCTGGGGATCTCGCGGGCCATTCTATCGGTCCTCGTCTGCCGATCCACCTCCTAGGAAAACGATTGTCCAGAAAATCTCGAACAGAGCGCGCATAGTACGGAGGTGCACCGTCTTGCTGAAACCATATGGTGTCATCAGGAATATCAGGGTCATTATCGTTAGGAAAAATTACTGTAAGCGCTGGAAGAAGGTCATTTTGTAAAAACTCTAAATATCTTTCTCCTGTAAGGGTTCTTTCAAAGAAGAAAGGCCCTATTCTGTTGTCAACTATTCCAGCCCACACATTTAATTTCTGTGGGTGTTGGGTATGTGTCTCTGCCATCCAATGAGGATTTTCCCGACTCCAATACCTGCAAGTTAGACGGTTCACTGAACCATTGAGACAAAACGTGGCCTCCTCTGAAAAACAGTATTTGCCGGTGTAAATCTCTATTTACTTGACATAAATCCATCATAATTTCACAAAACTGTAAGCGGCGGTCGGGATCATCTTCATTGAGTTCCTGCACAAGTTGAATTTTGTAGGGATGATATTTTTCCTTCCACAAGATACGTAGCACTGTGGTCTGACTAATTTCATTGTTTAATGCAACCAATCGGGAAGTATTGTGAGGATTATCTACCATACTTATTAAAATGTTCTGTTTGTGATCTTCACTAACCCTTGGACGTCCAGGTTTTGGAATATGTACAACATTGCCAGTTTCTCTAAATTTAGATTCTATCTTACTGACTGTTGATTGGCTGATACGGCGATCTGGATGTTTTTCATTAAATAAATCGCAAACTTCCTGCTGCGTTCTAGTCTTATCCCCGCATCCGATAAGAATTAAAATTTCAATTCTTTGTGTGACAGTTAAATGTGCCATAATACTTTAAATTCAAC